>NW_027017282.1:0-164928 GCF_036013445.1 Caloenas nicobarica | reverse complement strand
GGGCCCGACAGAGCCCGACAGAGCCCGACAGGGCCCGACAGAGCCCGACAGGGCCCGACAGAGCCCGACAGAGCCCGACAGAGCCCGACAGGGCCCCACAGAGCCCGAAAGAGCCCGACAGGGCCCAGTAGAGCCCGACAGAGCCCGACAGAGCCCGACAGAGCCCGACAGAGCCCAGTAGAGCCCGACAGAGCCCGACAGAGCCCGACAGGGCCCGACAGGGCCCGACAGAGCCCGACAGAGCCCGACAGAGCCCGACAGAGCCCGACAGGGCCCGACAGAGCCCGACAGAGCCCGACAGGGCCCAGTAGAGCCGACAGAGCCGACAGAGCCCGACAGAGCCCGCAGACAGAGGCCCAGTAGAGCCCGACAGAGCCCGACAGGGCCCGACAGGGCCCGACAGGGCCCGACAGGGCCCAGTAGAGCCCGACAGAGCCCGACAGAGCCCGACAGAGCCCGACAGAGCCCGACAGGGCCCGACAGAGCCCGACAGGGCCCAGTAGAGCCCGACAGAGCCCGACAGAGCCCGACAGGGCCCGACAGGGCCCAGTAGAGCCCGACAGAGCCCGACAGAGCCCGACAGAGCCCGACAGGGCCCGACAGGGCCCAGTAGAGCCCGACAGAGCCCGACAGAGCCCGACAGAGCCCAGTAGAGCCCAGTAGAGCTCGACAGAGCCCGACACAGCCCGACAGAGCCCGACAGAGCCCGACAGGGCCCGACAGAGCCCGACAGGGCCCAGTAGAGCCCGACAGAGCCCGACAGAGCCCGACAGAGCCCGACAGAGCCCGACAGGGACCATAGAGACCGACAGAGCCCGACAGAGCCCGACAGGGCCCGACAGGGCCCAACAGAGCCCGACAGAGCCCGACAGGGCCCGACAGAGCCCGACAGGGCCCGACAGAGCCCGACAGGGCCCAGTAGAGCCCAACAGAGCCCGACAGAGCCCGACAGAGCCCGACAGAGCAAGAGCCGACAAGGGACCGACAGAGCCCGACAGAGCCCGACAGGGCCCGACAGGGCCCGACAGAGCCCGACAGGGCCCGACAGAGCCCGACAGAGCCCGACAGGGCCCAGTAGAGCCCAGTAGAACCCGACAGAGCCCAGTAGAGCCCGACAGAGCCCGACAGAGCCCGACAGAGCCCGACAGAGCCCGACAGGGCCGACAGGGCCCAGTAGAGCCCAACAGAGCCCGACAAAGCCCGACAGAGCCCGACAGGGCCCAGTAGAGCCCGACAGAGCCCGACAGAGCCCGACAGAGCCCGACAGGGCCCGACAGGGCCCGACAGGGCCCAGTAGAGCCCGACAGAGCCCGACAGAGCCCGACAGGGCCCGACAGGGCCCGACAGAGCCCGACAGGGCCCGACAGAGCCCGACAGGGCCCGACAGAGCCCAGTAGAGCCCGACAGAGCCCGACAGAGCCCGACAGAGCCCGACAGGGCCCGACAGAGCCCGACAGGGCCCGACAGAGCCCGACAGAGCCCGACAGAGCCCGACAGGGCCCGACAGAGCCCGACAGGGCCCAGTAGAGCCCGACAGAGCCCGACAGAGCCCGACAGAACCCGACAGGGCCCAGTAGAGCCCGACAGAGCCCGACAGGGCCCGACAGAGCCCGACAGAGCCCGACAGAGCACGACAGCGCCCGACAGGGCCCAGTAGAGCCCGACAGAGCCCGACAGAGCCCGACAGAGCCCGACAGGGCCCGACAGGGCCCGACAGGGCCCAGTAGAGCCCGACAGAGCCCAACAGGGCCCGACAGAGCCCGACAGAGCCCGACAGAGCCCGACAGGGCCCAGTAGAGCCCGACAGAGCCCGACAGAGCCCGACAGAGCCCGACAGAGCCCAGTAGAGCCCGACAGAGTCCTACAGAGCCCGACAGAGCCCGACAGAGCCCGACAGGGCCCAGTAGAGCCCGACAGAGCCCGACAGAGCCCGACAGAGCCCGACAGAGCCCAGTAGAGCCCGACAGAGCCCGACAGAGCCCGACAGAGCCCGACAGGGACCGACAGAGCCCGACAGAGCCCGACAGGGCCCGACAGGGCCCGACAGGGCCCGACAGAGCCCGACAGGGCCCGACAGAGCCCGACAGGGCCCGACAGGGCCCAGTAGAGCCCGACAGAGCCCGATAGAGCCCGACAGGGCCCGACAGGGCCCGACAGGGCCCAGTAGAGCCCGACAGAGCCCGACAGAGCCCAGTAGAGCCCAGTAGAGCCCGACAGAGCCCGACAGAGCCCGACAGAGCCCGACAGGGCCCGACAGAGCCCGACAGGGCCCGACAGGGCCCGACAGGGCCCAGTAGAGCCCGACAGAGCCCGACAGAGCCCAGTAGAGCCCAGTAGAGCCCGACAGAGCCCGACAGAGCCCGACAGAGCCCGACAGGGCCCGACAGAGCCCGACACAGCCCGACAGAGCCCGACAGAGCCCGACAGGGCCCGACAGAGCCCGACAGGGCCCGACAGACCCCGACAGGGCCCAGTAGAGCCCGACAGAGCCCGACAGAGCCCGACAGAGCCCGACAGAGCCCGACAGGGACCGACAGGGACCGACAGAGCCCGACAGAGCCCGACAGGGCCCGACAGGGCCCGACAGAGCCCGACAGAGCCCGACAGGGCCCGACAGAGCCCGACAGGGCCCGACAGAGCCCGACAGGGCCCAGTAGAGCCCGACAGAGCCCGACAGAGCCCGACAGAGCCCGACAGAGCCCGACAGGGACCGACAGAGCCCGACAGAGCCCGACAGGGCCCGACAGGGCCCGACAGAGCCCGACAGGGCCCGACAGAGCCCTACAGAGCCCGACAGGGCCCAGTAGAGCCCAGTAGAACCCGACAGAGCCCAGTAGAGCCCGACAGAGCCCGACAGAGCCCGACAGAGCCCGACAGGGCCCGACAGGGCCCGACAGGGCCCAGTAGAGCCCAACAGAGCCCGACAAAGCCCGACAGAGCCCGACAGAGCCCAGTAGAGCCCGACAGAGCCCGACAGAGCCCGACAGAGCCCGACAGGGCCCGACAGGGCCCGACAGGGCCCAGTAGAGCCCGACAGAGCCCGACAGAGCCCGACAGGGCCCGACAGGGCCCGACAGAGCCCGACAGGGTCCGACAGAGCCCGACAGGGCCCGACAGAGCCCAGTAGAGCCCGACAGAGCCCGACAGAGCCCGACAGAGCCCGACAGGGCCCGACAGGGCCCGACAGGGCCCAGTAGAGCCCGACAGGGCCCAGTAGAGCCCGACAGAGCCCGACAGAGCCCGACAGAGCCCGACAGAGCCCGACAGGGCCCGACAGGGCCCGACAGAGCCCGACAGGGCCCGACAGAGCCCGACAGGGCCCGACAGGGTACGACAGAGCCCGACAGGGCCCGACAGGGCCCAGTAGAGCCCGACAGAGCCCGACAGAGCCCGACAGAGCCCGACAGGGCCCGACAGGGCCCAGTAGAGCCCGACAGAGCCCGACAGAGCCCGACAGAGCCCAGTAGAGCCCAGTAGAGCCCGACAGAGCCCGACACAGCCCGACAGAGCCCGACAGAGCCCGACAGGGCCCGACAGGGCCCGACAGGGCCCGACAGAGCCCGACAGAGCCCGACAGAGCCCGACAGGGCCCGACAGAGCCCGACAGGGCCCAGTAGAGCCCGACAGAGCCCGACAGAGCCCGACAGAACCCGACAGAGCCCGACAGAGCACGACAGCGCCCGACAGGGCCCAGTAGAGCCCGACAGAGCCCGACAGAGCCCGACAGAGCCCGACAGGGCCCGACAGGGCCCGACAGGGCCCAGTAGAGCCCGACAGAGCCCAACAGGGCCCGACAGAGCCCGACAGAGCCCGACAGAGCCCGACAGGGCCCAGTAGAGCCCGACAGAGCCCGACAGAGCCCGACAGAGCCCGACAGAGCCCAGTAGAGCCCGACAGAGCCCGACAGAGCCCGACAGAGCCCGACAGAGCCCAGTAGAGCCCGACAGGGCCCGACAGAGCCCGACAGAGCCCGACAGGGCCCGACAAAGCCCGACAGAGCCCGACAGGGCCCAGTAGAGCCCGACAGAGCCCGACAGAGCCCGACAGAGCCCGACAGGGCCCGACAGAGCCCGACAGGGCCCGACAGAGCCCGACAGGGCCCGACAGGGCCCAGTAGAGCCCGACAGAGCCCGATAGAGCCCGACAGGGCCCGACAGGGCCCGACAGGGCCCAGTAGAGCCCGACAGAGCCCGACATAGCCCAGTAGAGCCCAGTAGAGCCCGACAGAGCCCGACAGAGCCCGACAGAGCCCGACAGGGCCCGACAGAGCCCGACAGGGCCCGACAGGGCCCGACTGAGCCCGACAGGGCCCGACAGGGCCCGACAGGGCCCAGTAGAGCCCGACAGAGCCCGACAGAGCCCAGTAGAGCCCAGTAGAGACCGACAGGGCCCGACAGGGCCCGACAGGGCCCATTAGAGCCCGACAGAGCCCGACAGAGCCTGACAGAGCCCGACAGGGCCCGACAGGGCCCGACAGAGCCCGACAGAGCCCGACAGAGCCCGACAGAGCCCGACAGGGCCCGACAGAGCCCGACAGGGCCCGACAGAGCCCGACAGGGCCCGACAGGGCCCGACAGGGCCCAGCAGAGCCCGACAGAGCCCGACAGAGCCCAGTAGAGCCCGACAGAGCCCGACAGAGCCCGACAGAGCCCGACAGGGCCCGACAGAGCCCGACAGGGCCCGACAGGGCCCGACAGAGCCCGACAGAGCCCGACAGGGCCCAGTAGAGCCCGACAGAGCCCGATAGAGCCCGACAGGGCCCGACAGGGCCCAGTAGAGCCCGACAGAGCCCGACAGAGCCCAGTAGAGCCCAGTAGAGCCCGACAGAGCCCGACAGAGCCCGACAGAGCCCGACAGGGCCCGACAGAACCCGACAGAGCCCGACAGGGCCCGACAGGGCCCGACAGGGCCCAGTAGAGCCCGAAAGAGCCCGACAGAGCCCAGTAGAGCCCAGTAGAGCCCGACAGGGCCCGACAGGGCCCGACAGGGCCCATTAGAGCCCGACAGAGCCCGACAGAGCCTGACAGAGCCCGACAGGGCCCGACAGGGCCCGACAGAGTCCGACAGAGTCCGACAGAGCCCGACAGGGCCCAGTAGAGCCCGACAGAGCCCGACAGAGCCCGACAGGGCCCGACAGGGCCCGACAGGGCCCAGTAGAGCCCGATAGAGCCCGACAGAGCCCGACAGAGCCCGACAGGGCCCGACAGAGCCCGACAGAGCCCGACAGGGCCCGACAGGGCCCGACAGAGCCCGACAGAGCCTGACAGAGCCCGACAGGGCCCAGTAGAGCCCGACAGGGCCCGACAGGGCCCGACAGGGCCCAGTAGAGCCCGATAGAGCCCGACAGAGCCCGACAGGGCCCGACAGAGCCCGACAGAGCCCGACAGGGCACGACAGAGCCCGACAGAGCCCGACAGGGCCCGACAGAGCCCGACAGAGCCTGACAGAGCCCGACAGGGCCCAGTAGAGCCCGACAGAGCCCAGTAGAGCCCAGTAGAGCCCGACAGAGCCCGACAGAGCCCGACAGGGCCCGACAGGGCCCAGTAGAGCCCGACAGAGCCCGACAGGGCCCGACAGGGCCCGACAGAGCCCGACAGGGCCCAGTAGAGCCCGACAGAGCCCGACAGAGCCCGACAGGGCCCGACAGGGCCCAACAGGGCCCGACAGAGCCCGACAGGGCCCGAGAGAGCCCGACAGGGCCCAGTAGAGCCCGACAGAGCCCGACAGAGCCCGACAGAGCCCGACAGAGCCCGACAGGGCCCCACAGAGCCCGAAAGAGCCCGACAGGGCCCAGTAGAGCCCGACAGAGCCCGACAGAGCCCGACAGAGCCCGACAGAGCCCAGTAGAGCCCGACAGAGCCCGACAGAGCCCGACAGGGCCCGACAGGGCCCGACAGAGCCCGACAGGGCCCGACAGAGCCCGACAGGGCCCAGTAGAGCCCGACAGAGCCCGACAGAGCCCGACAGAGCCCGACAGAGCCCGACAGAGCCCAGTAGAGCCCGACAGAGCCCGACAGGGCCCGACAGGGCCCGACAGAGCCCGACAGAGCCCGACAGGGCCCGACAGAGCCCGACAGAGCCCAGTAGAGCCCGACAGAGCCCGACAGAGCCCGACAGAGCCCGACAGGGCCCGACAGGGCCCGACAGGGCCCAGTAGAGCCCGACAGAGCCCGACAGAGCCCGACAGGGCCCGACAGAGACCGAGAGGGCCCGACAGGGCCCGACAGAGCCCAGTAGAGCCCGACAGAGCCCGACAGAGCCCGACAGAGCCCGACAGAGCCCGACAGGGCCCGACAGAGCCCGACAGAGCCCGACAGAGCCCGACAGAGCCCAGTAGAGCCCAGTAGAGCCCGACAGAGCCCGACACAGCCCGACAGAGCCCGACAGAGCCCGACAGGGCCCGACAGAGCCCGACAGAGCCCGACAGAGCCCGACAGGGCCCGACAGAGCCCGACAGAGCCCGACAGGGCCCAGTAGAGCCCGACAGAGCCCGACAGAACCCGACAGGGCCCAGTAGAGCCCGACAGAGCCCGACAGGGCCCGACAGAGCCCGACAGAGCCCGACAGAGCCCGACAGCGCCCGACAGGGCCCAGTAGAGCCCGACAGAGCCCGACAGAGCCCGACAGGGCCCGACAGAGCCCGACAGAGCCCGACAGAGCCCGACAGGGCCCGACAGAGCCCGACAGAGCCCGACAGAGCCCGACAGGGCCCGACAGAGCCCGACAGAGCCCGACAGGGCCCAGTAGAGCCCGACAGAGCCCGACAGAACCCGACAGGGCCCAGTAGAGCCCGACAGAGCCCGACAGGGCCCGACAGAGCCCGACAGAGCCCGACAGAGCCCGACAGCGCCCGACAGGGCCCGACAGAGCCCGACAGGGCCCAGTAGAGCCCGACAGAGCCCGACAGAGCCCGACAGAGCCCGACAGAGCCCGACAGGGACCGACAGAGCCCGACAGAGCCCGACAGGGCCCGACAGGGCCCGACAGAGCCCGACAGGGCCCGACAGAGCCCTACAGAGCCCGACAGGGCCCAGTAGAGCCCAGTAGAACCCGACAGAGCCCAGTAGAGCCCGACAGAGCCCGACAGAGCCCGACAGGGCCCGACAGGGCCCGACAGGGCCCAGTAGAGCCCAACAGAGCCCGACAAAGCCCGACAGAGCCCGACAGAGCCCAGTAGAGCCCGACAGAGCCCGACAGAGCCCGACAGAGCCGACAGGGCCCGACAGGGCCCGACAGGGCCCAGTAGAGCCCGACAGAGCCCGACAGAGCCCGACAGGGCCCGACAGGGCCCGACAGAGCCCGACAGGGCCCGACAGAGCCCGACAGGGCCCGACAGAGCCCAGTAGAGCCCGACAGAGCCCGACAGAGCCCGACAGAGCCCGACAGGGCCCGACAGGGCCCGACAGGGCCCAATAGAGCCCGACAGGGCCCAGTAGAGCCCGACAGAGCCCGACAGAGCCCGACAGAGCCCGACAGAGCCCGACAGGGCCCGACAGGGCCCGACAGAGCCCGACAGGGCCCGACAGAGCCCGACAGGGCCCGACAGGGTACGACAGAGCCCGACAGGGCCCGACAGGGCCCAGTAGAGCCCGACAGAGCCCGACAGAGCCCGACAGAGCCCGACAGGGCCCGACAGGGCCCAGTAGAGCCCGACAGAGCCCGACAGAGCCCGACAGAGCCCAGTAGAGCCCAGTAGAGCCCGACAGAGCCCGACACAGCCCGACAGAGCCCGACAGAGCCCGACAGAGCCCGACAGGGCCCGACAGGGCCCGACAGGGCCCGACAGAGCCCGACAGAGCCCGACAGAGCCCGACAGGGCCCGACAGAGCCCGACAGGGCCCAGTAGAGCCCGACAGAGCCCGACAGAACCCGACAGAACCCGACAGGGCCCAGTAGAGCCCGACAGAGCCCGACAGGGCCCGACAGAGCCCGACAGAGCCCGACAGAGCACGACAGCGCCCGACAGGGCCCAGTAGAGCCCGACAGAGCCCGACAGAGCCCGACAGAGCCCGACAGGGCCCGACAGGGCCCGACAGGGCCCAGTAGAGCCCGACAGAGCCCAACAGGGCCCGACAGAGCCCGACAGAGCCCGACAGAGCCCGACAGGGCCCAGTAGAGCCCGACAGAGCCCGACAGAGCCCGACAAAGCCCGACAGAGCCCAGTAGAGCCCGACAGAGCCCGACAGAGCCCGACAGAGCCCGACAGAGCCCGACAGAGCCCAGTAGAGCCCGACAGGGCCCGACAGAGCCCGACAGAGCCCGACAGGGCCCGACAAAGCCCGACAGAGCCCGACAGGGCCCAGTAGAGCCCGACAGAGCCCGACAGAGCCCGACAGAGCCCGACAGAGCCCAGTAGAGCCCGACAGAGCCCGACAGAGCCCGACAGAGCCCGACAGGGCCCGACAGAGCCCGACAGGGCCCGACAGGGCCCGACAGGGCCCGACAGAGCCCGACAGGGCCCGACAGAGCCCAGTAGAGCCCGACAGAGCCCGATAGAGCCCGACAGGGCCCGACAGGGCCCGACAGGGCCCAGTAGAGCCCGACAGAGCCCGACATAGCCCAGTAGAGCCCAGTAGAGCCCGACAGAGCCCGACAGAGCCCGACAGAGCCCGACAGGGCCCGACAGAGCCCGACAGGGCCCGACAGGGCCCGACTGAGCCCGACAGGGCCCGACAGGGCCCGACAGGGCCCAGTAGAGCCCGACAGAGCCCGACAGAGCCCGACAGAGCCTGACAGAGCCCGACAGGGCCCGACAGGGCCCGACAGAGCCCGACAGAGCCCGACAGAGCCCGACAGGGCCCGACAGAGCCCGACAGGGCCCGACAGAGCCCGACAGAGCCCGACAGGGCCCGACAGGGCCCGACAGGGCCCAGCAGAGCCCGACAGAGCCCGACAGAGCCCGACAGAGCCCAGTAGAGCCCGACAGAGCCCGACAGAGCCCGACAGAGCCCGACAGGGCCCGACAGAGCCCGACAGGGCCCGACAGGGCCCGACAGAGCCCGACAGAGCCCGACAGGGCCCAGTAGAGCCCGACAGAGCCCGATAGAGCCCGACAGGGCCCGACAGGGCCCAGTAGAGCCCGACAGAGCCCGACAGAGCCCAGTAGAGCCCAGTAGAGCCCGACAGAGCCCGACAGAGCCCGACAGAGCCCGACAGGGCCCGACAGAACCCGACAGAGCCCGACAGGGCCCGACAGGGCCCATTAGAGCCCGACAGAGCCCGACAGAGCCTGACAGAGCCCGACAGGGCCCGACAGGGCCCGACAGAGTCCGACAGAGTCCGACAGAGCCCGACAGGGCCCAGTAGAGCCCGACAGAGCCCGACAGAGCCCGACAGGGCCCGACAGGGCCCAGTAGAGCCCGACAGAGCCCGACAGGGCCCGACAGGGCCCGACAGAGCCCGACAGGGCCCAGTAGAGCCCGACAGAGCCCGACAGAGCCCGACAGGGCCCGACAGGGCCCAACAGGGCCCGACAGAGCCCGACAGGGCCCGAGAGAGCCCGACAGGGCCCAGTAGAGCCCGACAGAGCCCGACAGAGCCCGACAGAGCCCGACAGGGCCCCACAGAGCCCGAAAGAGCCCGACAGGGCCCAGTAGAGCCCGACAGAGCCCGACAGAGCCCGACAGAGCCCGACAGAGCCCAGTAGAGCCCGACAGAGCCCGACAGAGCCCGACAGAGCCCGACAGGGCCCGACAGGGCCCGACAGAGCCCGACAGGGCCCGACAGAGCCCGACAGGGCCCAGTAGAGCCCGACAGAGCCCGACAGAGCCCGACAGAGCCCAGTAGAGCCCGACAGAGCCCGACAGGGCCCGACAGGGCCCGACAGAGCCCGACAGAACCCGACAGGGCCCGACAGAGCCCGACAGAGCCTGACAGAGCCCGACAGGGCCCAGTAGAGCCCGACAGAGCCCGACAGAGCCCGACAGAGCCCGACAGAGCCCGACAGGGCCCGACAGAGACCGAGAGGGCCCGACAGGGCCCGACAGAGCCCAGTAGAGCCCGACAGAGCCCGACAGAGCCCGACAGAGCCCGACAGAGCCCGACAGGGCCCGACAGAGCCCGACAGAGCCCGACAGAGCCCAGTAGAGCCCAGTAGAGCCCGACAGAGCCCGACACAGCCCGACAGAGCCCGACAGAGCCCGACAGGGCCCGACAGAGCCCGACAGAGCCCGACAGAGCCCGACAGGGCCCGACAGAGCCCGACAGAGCCCGACAGGGCCCAGTAGAGCCCGACAGAGCCCGACAGAACCCGACAGGGCCCAGTAGAGCCCGACAGAGCCCGACAGGGCCCGACAGAGCCCGACAGAGCCCGACAGAGCCCGACAGCGCCCGACAGGGCCCAGTAGAGCCCGACAGAGCCCGACAGAGCCCGACAGAGCCCGACAGGGCCCGACAGAGCCCGACAGAGCCCGACAGAGCCCGACAGGGCCCGACAGAGCCCGACAGAGCCCGACAGAGCCCGACAGGGCCCCACAGAGCCCGAAAGAGCCCGACAGGGCCCAGTAGAGCCCGACAGAGCCCGACAGAGCCCGACAGAGCCCGACAGAGCCCAGTAGAGCCCGACAGAGCCCGACAGAGCCCGACAGAGCCCGACAGGGCCCGACAGGGCCCGACAGAGCACGACAGGGCCCGACAGGGCCCGACAGAGCCCAGTAGAGCCCGACAGAGCCCGACAGGGCACGACAGGGCCCGACAGGGCCCGACAGGGCCCAGTAGAGCCCGACAGAGCCCGACAGAGCCCGACAGAGCCCGACAGGGCCCGACAGGGCCCGACAGGGCCCAGTAGAGCCCGACAGAGCCCGACAGAGCCCGACAGAGCCCGACAGGGCCCGACAGGGCCCAGTAGAGCCCGACAGAGCCCGACAGAGCCAGACAGAGCCCAGTAGAGCCCAGTAGAGCCCGACAGAGCCCGACACAGCCCGACAGAGCCCGACAGAGCCCGACAGGGCCCGACAGAGCCCGACAGGGCCCGACAGAGCCCGACAGAGCCCGACAGAGCCCGACAGGGCCCAGTAGAGCCCGACAGAGCCCGACAGAGCCCGACAGAGCCCGACAGGGACCGACAGAGCCCGACAGGGCCCGACAGGGCCCGAGAGAGCCCGACAGAGCCCGACAGGGCCCGACAGAGCCCGACAGAGCCCGACAGAGCCCGACAGGGCCCAGTAGAGCCCAGTAGAACCCGACAGAGCCCAGTAGAGCCCGACAGAGCCCGACAGAGCCCGACAGGGCACGACAGGGCCCAGTAGAGCCCGACAGAGCCCAACAGGGCCCGACAGAGCCCGACAGAGCCCGACAGAGCCCGACAGAGCCCGACAGGGCCCAGTAGAGCCCGACAGAGCCCGACAGAGCCCGACAGAGCCCGACAGAGCCCGACAGAGCCCGACAGAGCCCGACAGAGCCCGACAGGGCCCGACAGGGCCCAGTAGAGCCCGACAGAGCCCGACAGAGCCCGACAGAGCCCGACAGGGCCCGACAGGGCCCGACAGGGCCCAGTAGAGCCCGACAGAGCCCGACAGAGCCCGACAGGGCCCGACAGGGCCCGACAGAGCCCGACAGGGCCCGACAGAGCCCGACAGGGCCCGACAGAGCCCAGTAGAGCCCGACAGAGCCCGACAGAGCCCGACAGAGCCCGACAGGGCCCGACAGGGCCCGACAGGGCCCAGTAGAGCCCGACAGGGCCCAGTAGAGCCCGACAGAGCCCGACAGAGCCCGACAGAGCCCGACAGAGCCCGACAGGGCCCGACAGGGCCCGACAGAGCCCGACAGGGCCCGACAGAGCCCGACAGGGCCCGACAGGGTACGACAGAGCCCGACAGGGCCCGACAGGGCCCAGTAGAGCCCGACAGAGCCCGACAGAGCCCGACAGAGCCCGACAGGGCCCGACAGGGCCCAGTAGAGCCCGACAGAGCCCGACAGAGCCCGACAGAGCCCAGTAGAGCCCAGTAGAGCCCGACAGAGCCCGACACAGCCCGACAGAGCCCGACAGAGCCCGACAGAGCCCGACAGGGCCCGACAGGGCCCGACAGGGCCCGACAGAGCCCGACAGAGTCCGACAGAGCCCGACAGGGCCCGACAGAGCCCGACAGGGCCCAGTAGAGCCCGACAGAGCCCGACAGAGCCCGACAGAACCCGACAGGGCCCAGTAGAGCCCGACAGAGCCCGACAGGGCCCGACAGAGCCCGACAGAGCCCGACAGAGCACGACAGCGCCCGACAGGGCCCAGTAGAGCCCGACAGAGCCCGACAGAGCCCGACAGAGCCCGACAGGGCCCGACAGGGCCCGACAGGGCCCAGTAGAGCCCGACAGAGCCCAACAGGGCCCGACAGAGCCCGACAGAGCCCGACAGAGCCCGACAGGGCCCAGTAGAGCCCGACAGAGCCCGACAGAGCCCGACAGAGCCCGACAGAGCCCAGTAGAGCCCGACAGAGCCCGACAGAGCCCGACAGAGCCCGACAGAGCCCAGTAGAGCCCGACAGGGCCCGACAGAGCCCGACAGAGCCCGACAGGGCCCGACAAAGCCCGACAGAGCCCGACAGGGCCCAGTAGAGCCCGACAGAGCCCGACAGAGCCCGACAGAGCCCGACAGAGCCCAGTAGAGCCCGACAGAGCCCGACAGAGCCCGACAGAGCCCGACAGGGCCCGACAGGGCCCGACAGGGCCCGACAGAGCCCGACAGGGCCCGACAGAGCCCAGTAGAGCCCGACAGAGCCCGATAGAGCCCGACAGGGCCCGACAGGGCCCGACAGGGCCCAGTAGAGCCCGACAGAGCCCGACATAGCCCAGTAGAGCCCAGTAGAGCCCGACAGAGCCCGACAGAGCCCGACAGAGCCCGACAGGGCCCGACAGAGCCCGACAGGGCCCGACAGGGCCCGACTGAGCCCGACAGGGCCCGACAGGGCCCGACAGGGCCCAGTAGAGCCCGACAGAGCCCGACAGAGCCCGACAGAGCCTGACAGAGCCCGACAGGGCCCGACAGGGCCCGACAGAGCCCGACAGAGCCCGACAGAGCCCGACAGGGCCCGACAGAGCCCGACAGGGCCCGACAGAGCCCGACAGAGCCCGACAGGGCCCGACAGGGCCCGACAGGGCCCAGCAGAGCCCGACAGAGCCCGACAGAGCCCGACAGAGCCCAGTAGAGCCCGACAGAGCCCGACAGAGCCCGACAGAGCCCGACAGGGCCCGACAGAGCCCGACAGGGCCCAGTAGAGCCCAACAGAGCCCGACAAAGCCCGACAGAGCCCGACAGAGCCCAGTAGAGCCCGACAGAGCCCGACAGAGCCCGACAGAGCCCGACAGAGCCCGACAGGGCCCGACAGGGCCCGACAGGGCCCAGTAGAGCCCGACAGAGCCCGACAGAGCCCGACAGAGCCCGACAGGGCCCGACAGAGCCCGACAGGGCCCGACAGGGCCCGACAGGGCCCGACAGAGCCCAGTAGAGCCCGACAGAGCCCGACAGAGCCCGACAGGGCCCGACAGGGCCCGACAGGGCCCGACAGGGCCCAGTAGAGCCCGACAGGGCCCAGTAGAGCCCGACAGAGCCCGAGAGAGCCCGACAGAGCCCGACAGGGCCCGACAGGGCCCGACAGAGCCCGACAGGGCCCGACAGGGTACGACAGAGCCCGACAGGGCCCGACAGGGCCCAGTAGAGCCCGACAGAGCCCGACAGAGCCCGACAGAGCCCGACAGGGCCCGACAGGGCCCAGTAGAGCCCGACAGAGCCCGACAGAGCCCGACAGAGCCCAGTAGAGCCCAGTAGAGCCCGACAGAGCCCGACAGAGCCCGACAGAGCCCGACAGGGCCCGACAGGGCCCGACAGAGCCCGACAGAGCCCGACAGAGCCCGACAGGGCCCGACAGAGCCCGACAGGGCCCAGTAGAGCCCGACAGAGCCCGACAGAGCCCGACAGAACCCGACAGGGCCCAGTAGAGCCCGACAGAGCCCGACAGGGCCCGACAGAGCCCGACAGAGCCCGACAGAGCCCGACAGCGCCCGACAGGGCCCAGTAGAGCCCGACAGAGCCCGACAGAGCCCGACAGAGCCCGACAGGGCCCGACAGAGCCCGACAGAGCCCGACAGGGCCCGACAGAGCCCGACAGGGCCCGACAGAGCCCGACAGAGCCCGACAGAGCCCGACAGGGCCCCACAGAGCCCGAAAGAGCCCGACAGGGCCCAGTAGAGCCCGACAGAGCCCGACAGAGCCCGACAGAGCCCGACAGAGCCCAGTAGAGCCCGACAGAGCCCGACAGAGCCCGACAGGGCCCGACAGGGCCCGACAGAGCCCGACAGAGCCCGACAGAGCCCGACAGAGCCCGACAGGGCCCGACAGAGCCCGACAGAGCCCGACAGGGCCCAGTAGAGCCCGACAGAGCCCGACAGAGCCCGACAGGGCCCAGTAGAGCCCGACAGAGCCCGACAGGGCCCGACAGGGCCCGACAGGGCCCGACAGGGCCCAGTAGAGCCCGACAGAGCCCGACAGAGCCCGACAGAGCCCGACAGAGCCCGACAGGGCCCGACAGAGCCCGACAGGGCCCGACAGAGCCCGACAGAGCCCGACAGGGCCCGACAGGGCCCAGTAGAGCCCGACAGAGCCCGACAGAGCCCGACAGAGCCCGACAGGGCCCGACAGGGCCCAGTAGAGCCCGACAGAGCCCGACAGAGCCCGACAGAGCCCAGTAGAGCCCAGTAGAGCTCGACAGAGCCCGACACAGCCCGACAGAGCCCGACAGAGCCCGACAGGGCCCGACAGAGCCCGACAGGGCCCAGTAGAGCCCGACAGAGCCCGACAGAGCCCGACAGAGCCCGACAGAGCCCGACAGGGACCGACAGAGCCCGACAGAGCCCGACAGGGCCCGACAGGGCCCAACAGAGCCCGACAGAGCCCGACAGGGCCCGACAGAGCCCGACAGGGCCCGACAGAGCCCGACAGGGCCCAGTAGAGCCCAACAGAGCCCGACAGAGCCCGACAGAGCCCGACAGAGCCCGACAGGGACCGACAGAGCCCGACAGAGCCCGACAGGGCCCGACAGGGCCCGACAGAGCCCGACAGGGCCCGACAGAGCCCGACAGAGCCCGACAGGGCCCAGTAGAGCCCAGTAGAACCCGACAGAGCCCAGTAGAGCCCGACAGAGCCCGACAGAGCCCGACAGAGCCCGACAGAGCCCGACAGGGCCCGACAGGGCCCAGTAGAGCCCAACAGAGCCCGACAAAGCCCGACAGAGCCCGACAGGGCCCAGTAGAGCCCGACAGAGCCCGACAGAGCCCGACAGAGCCCGACAGGGCCCGACAGGGCCCGACAGGGCCCAGTAGAGCCCGACAGAGCCCGACAGAGCCCGACAGGGCCCGACAGGGCCCGACAGAGCCCGACAGGGCCCGACAGAGCCCGACAGGGCCCGACAGAGCCCAGTAGAGCCCGACAGAGCCCGACAGAGCCCGACAGAGCCCGACAGGGCCCGACAGGGCCCGACAGGGCCCAGTAGAGCCCGACAGGGCCCAGTAGAGCCCGACAGAGCCCGACAGAGCCCGACAGGGCCCGACAGCGCCCGACAGAGCCCGACAGGGCCCGACAGAGCCCGACAGGGCCCGACAGGGTACGACAGAGCCCGACAGGGCCCGACAGGGCCCAGTAGAGCCCGACAGAGCCCGACAGAGCCCGACAGAGCCCGACAGGGCCCGACAGGGCCCAGTAGAGCCCGACAGAGCCCGACAGAGCCCGACAGAGCCCAGTAGAGCCCAGTAGAGCCCGACAGAGCCCGACACAGCCCGACAGAGCCCGACAGAGCCCGACAGGGCCCGACAGAGCCCGACAGAGCCCGACAGAGCCCGACAGAGCCCGACAGGGCCCGACAGAGCCCGACAGGGCCCAGTAGAGCCCGACAGAGCCCGACAGAGCCCGACAGAACCCGACAGGGCCCAGTAGAGCCCGACAGAGCCCGACAGGGCCCGACAGAGCCCGACAGAGCCCGACAGAGCACGACAGCGCCCGACAGGGCCCAGTAGAGCCCGACAGAGCCCGACAGAGCCCGACAGAGCCCGACAGGGCCCGACAGGGCCCGACAGGGCCCAGTAGAGCCCGACAGAGCCCAACAGGGCCCGACAGAGCCCGACAGAGCCCGACAGAGCCCGACAGGGCCCAGTAGAGCCCGACAGAGCCCGACAGAGCCCGACAGAGCCCGACAGAGCCCAGTAGAGCCCGACAGAGTCCTACAGAGCCCGACAGAGCCCGACAGAGCCCGACAGGGCCCAGTAGAGCCCGACAGAGCCCGACAGAGCCCGACAGAGCCCGACAGAGCCCAGTAGAGCCCGACAGAGCCCGACAGAGCCCGACAGAGCCCGACAGGGACCCGACAGAGCCCGACAGAGCCCGACAGGGCCCGACAGGGCCCGACAGGGCCCGACAGAGCCCGACAGGGCCCGACAGAGCCCGACAGGGCCCGACAGGGCCCAGTAGAGCCCGACAGAGCCCGATAGAGCCCGACAGGGCCCGACAGGGCCCGACAGGGCCCAGTAGAGCCCGACAGAGCCCGACAGAGCCCGACAGAGCCTGACAGAGCCCGACAGGGCCCGACAGGGCCCGACAGAGCCCGACAGAGCCCGACAGAGCCCGACAGGGCCCGACAGAGCCCGACAGGGCCCGACAGAGCCCGACAGAGCCCGACAGGGCCCGACAGGCCCGACAGGGCCCAGCAGAGCCCGACAGAGCCCGACAGAGCCCGACAGAGCCCAGTAGAGCCCGACAGAGCCCGACAGAGCCCGACAGAGCCCGACAGGGCCCGACAGAGCCCGACAGGGCCCAGTAGAGCCCAACAGAGCCCGACAAAGCCCGACAGAGCCCGACAGAGCCCAGTAGAGCCCGACAGAGCCGACAGAGCCCGACAGAGCCCGACAGAGCCCGACAGGGCCCGACAGGGCCCGACAGGGCCCAGTAGAGCCCGACAGAGCCCGACAGAGCCCGACAGAGCCCGACAGGGCCCGACAGAGCCCGACAGGGCCCGACAGGGCCCGACAGGGCCCGACAGAGCCCAGTAGAGCCCGACAGAGCCCGACAGAGCCCGACAGGGCCCGACAGGGCCCGACAGGGCCCGACAGGGCCCAGTAGAGCCCGACAGGGCCCAGTAGAGCCCGACAGAGCCCGAGAGAGCCCGACAGAGCCCGACAGGGCCCGACAGGGCCCGACAGAGCCCGACAGGGCCCGACAGGGTACGACAGAGCCCGACAGGGCCCGACAGGGCCCAGTAGAGCCCGACAGAGCCCGACAGAGCCCGACAGAGCCCGACAGGGCCGACAGGGCCCAGTAGAGCCCGACAGAGCCCGACAGAGCCCGACAGAGCCCAGTAGAGCCCAGTAGAGCCCGACAGAGCCCGACAGAGCCCGACAGAGCCCGACAGGGCCCGACAGGGCCCGACAGAGCCCGACAGAGCCCGACAGAGCCCGACAGGGCCCGACAGAGCCCGACAGGGCCCAGTAGAGCCCGACAGAGCCCGACAGAGCCCGACAGAACCCGACAGGGCCCAGTAGAGCCCGACAGAGCCCGACAGGGCCCGACAGAGCCCGACAGAGCCCGACAGAGCCCGACAGCGCCCGACAGGGCCCAGTAGAGCCCGACAGAGCCCGACAGAGCCCGACAGAGCCCGACAGGGCCCGACAGAGCCCGACAGAGCCCGACAGGGCCCGACAGAGCCCGACAGGGCCCGACAGAGCCCGACAGAGCCCGACAGAGCCCGACAGGGCCCCACAGAGCCCGAAAGAGCCCGACAGGGCCCAGTAGAGCCCGACAGAGCCCGACAGAGCCCGACAGAGCCCGACAGAGCCCAGTAGAGCCCGACAGAGCCCGACAGAGCCCGACAGGGCCCGACAGGGCCCGACAGAGCCCGACAGAGCCCGACAGAGCCCGACAGAGCCCGACAGGGCCCGACAGAGCCCGACAGAGCCCGACAGGGCCCAGTAGAGCCCGACAGAGCCCGACAGAGCCCGACAGGGCCCAGTAGAGCCCGACAGAGCCCGACAGGGCCCGACAGGGCCCGACAGGGCCCGACAGGGCCCAGTAGAGCCCGACAGAGCCCGACAGAGCCCGACAGAGCCCGACAGAGCCCGACAGGGCCCGACAGAGCCCGACAGGGCCCGACAGAGCCCGACAGAGCCCGACAGGGCCCGACAGGGCCCAGTAGAGCCCGACAGAGCCCGACAGAGCCCGACAGAGCCCGACAGGGCCCGACAGGGCCCAGTAGAGCCCGACAGAGCCCGACAGAGCCCGACAGAGCCCAGTAGAGCCCAGTAGAGCTCGACAGAGCCCGACACAGCCCGACAGAGCCCGACAGAGCCCGACAGGGCCCGACAGAGCCCGACAGGGCCCAGTAGAGCCCGACAGAGCCCGACAGAGCCCGACAGAGCCCGACAGAGCCCGACAGGGACCGACAGAGCCCGACAGAGCCCGACAGGGCCCGACAGGGCCCAACAGAGCCCGACAGAGCCCGACAGGGCCCGACAGAGCCCGACAGGGCCCGACAGAGCCCGACAGGGCCCAGTAGAGCCCAACAGAGCCCGACAGAGCCCGACAGAGCCCGACAGAGCCCGACAGGGACCGACAGAGCCCGACAGAGCCCGACAGGGCCCGACAGGGCCCGACAGAGCCCGACAGGGCCCGACAGAGCCCGACAGAGCCCGACAGGGCCCAGTAGAGCCCAGTAGAACCCGACAGAGCCCAGTAGAGCCCGACAGAGCCCGACAGAGCCCGACAGAGCCCGACAGAGCCCGACAGGGCCCGACAGGGCCCAGTAGAGCCCAACAGAGCCCGACAAAGCCCGACAGAGCCCGACAGGGCCCAGTAGAGCCCGACAGAGCCCGACAGAGCCCGACAGAGCCCGACAGGGCCCGACAGGGCCCGACAGGGCCCAGTAGAGCCCGACAGAGCCCGACAGAGCCCGACAGGGCCCGACAGGGCCCGACAGAGCCCGACAGGGCCCGACAGAGCCCGACAGGGCCCGACAGAGCCCAGTAGAGCCCGACAGAGCCCGACAGAGCCCGACAGAGCCCGACAGGGCCCGACAGGGCCCGACAGGGCCCAGTAGAGCCCGACAGGGCCCAGTAGAGCCCGACAGAGCCCGACAGAGCCCGACAGGGCCCGACAGCGCCCGACAGAGCCCGACAGGGCCCGACAGAGCCCGACAGGGCCCGACAGGGTACGACAGAGCCCGACAGGGCCCGACAGGGCCCAGTAGAGCCCGACAGAGCCCGACAGAGCCCGACAGAGCCCGACAGGGCCCGACAGGGCCCAGTAGAGCCCGACAGAGCCCGACAGAGCCCGACAGAGCCCAGTAGAGCCCAGTAGAGCCCGACAGAGCCCGACACAGCCCGACAGAGCCCGACAGAGCCCGACAGGGCCCGACAGAGCCCGACAGAGCCCGACAGAGCCCGACAGAGCCCGACAGGGCCCGACAGAGCCCGACAGGGCCCAGTAGAGCCCGACAGAGCCCGACAGAGCCCGACAGAACCCGACAGGGCCCAGTAGAGCCCGACAGAGCCCGACAGGGCCCGACAGAGCCCGACAGAGCCCGACAGAGCACGACAGCGCCCGACAGGGCCCAGTAGAGCCCGACAGAGCCCGACAGAGCCCGACAGAGCCCGACAGGGCCCGACAGGGCCCGACAGGGCCCAGTAGAGCCCGACAGAGCCCAACAGGGCCCGACAGAGCCCGACAGAGCCCGACAGAGCCCGACAGGGCCCAGTAGAGCCCGACAGAGCCCGACAGAGCCCGACAGAGCCCGACAGAGCCCAGTAGAGCCCGACAGAGTCCTACAGAGCCCGACAGAGCCCGACAGAGCCCGACAGGGCCCAGTAGAGCCCGACAGAGCCCGACAGAGCCCGACAGAGCCCGACAGAGCCCAGTAGAGCCCGACAGAGCCCGACAGAGCCCGACAGAGCCCGACAGGGACCGACAGAGCCCGACAGAGCCCGACAGGGCCCGACAGGGCCCGACAGGGCCCGACAGAGCCCGACAGGGCCCGACAGAGCCCGACAGGGCCCGACAGGGCCCAGTAGAGCCCGACAGAGCCCGATAGAGCCCGACAGGGCCCGACAGGGCCCGACAGGGCCCAGTAGAGCCCGACAGAGCCCGACAGAGCCCAGTAGAGCCCAGTAGAGCCCGACAGAGCCCGACAGAGCCCGACAGAGCCCGACAGGGCCCGACAGAGCCCGACAGGGCCCGACAGGGCCCGACAGGGCCCAGTAGAGCCCGACAGAGCCCGACAGAGCCCAGTAGAGCCCAGTAGAGCCCGACAGAGCCCGACAGAGCCCGACAGAGCCCGACAGGGCCCGACAGAGCCCGACACAGCCCGACAGAGCCCGACAGAGCCCGACAGGGCCCGACAGAGCCCGACAGGGCCCGACAGACCCCGACAGGGCCCAGTAGAGCCCGACAGAGCCCGACAGAGCCCGACAGAGCCCGACAGAGCCCGACAGGGACCGACAGGGACCGACAGAGCCCGACAGAGCCCGACAGGGCCCGACAGGGCCCGACAGAGCCCGACAGAGCCCGACAGGGCCCGACAGAGCCCGACAGGGCCCAGTAGAGCCCGACAGAGCCCGACAGAGCCCGACAGAGCCCGACAGAGCCCGACAGGGACCGACAGAGCCCGACAGAGCCCGACAGGGCCCGACAGGGCCCGACAGAGCCCGACAGGGCCCGACAGAGCCCTACAGAGCCCGACAGGGCCCAGTAGAGCCCAGTAGAACCCGACAGAGCCCAGTAGAGCCCGACAGAGCCCGACAGAGCCCGACAGAGCCCGACAGGGCCCGACAGGGCCCGACAGGGCCCAGTAGAGCCCAACAGAGCCCGACAAAGCCCGACAGAGCCCGACAGAGCCCAGTAGAGCCCGACAGAGCCCGACAGAGCCCGACAGAGCCCGACAGGGCCCGACAGGGCCCGACAGGGCCCAGTAGAGCCCGACAGAGCCCGACAGAGCCCGACAGGGCCCGACAGGGCCCGACAGAGCCCGACAGGGTCCGACAGAGCCCGACAGGGCCCGACAGAGCCCAGTAGAGCCCGACAGAGCCCGACAGAGCCCGACAGAGCCCGACAGGGCCCGACAGGGCCCGACAGGGCCCAGTAGAGCCCGACAGGGCCCAGTAGAGCCCGACAGAGCCCGACAGAGCCCGACAGAGCCCGACAGGGCCCGACAGGGCCCGACAGAGCCCGACAGGGCCCGACAGAGCCCGACAGGGCCCGACAGGGTACGACAGAGCCCGACAGGGCCCGACAGGGCCCAGTAGAGCCCGACAGAGCCCGACAGAGCCCGACAGAGCCCGACAGGGCCCGACAGGGCCCAGTAGAGCCCGACAGAGCCCGACAGAGCCCGACAGAGCCCAGTAGAGCCCAGTAGAGCCCGACAGAGCCCGACACAGCCCGACAGAGCCCGACAGAGCCCGACAGAGCCCGACAGGGCCCGACAGGGCCCGACAGGGCCCGACAGAGCCCGACAGAGCCCGACAGAGCCCGACAGAGCCCGACAGGGCCCGACAGAGCCCGACAGGGCCCAGTAGAGCCCGACAGAGCCCGACAGAGCCCGACAGAACCCGACAGAGCCCGACAGAGCACGACAGCGCCCGACAGGGCCCAGTAGAGCCCGACAGAGCCCGACAGAGCCCGACAGAGCCCGACAGGGCCCGACAGGGCCCGACAGGGCCCAGTAGAGCCCGACAGAGCCCAACAGGGCCCGACAGAGCCCGACAGAGCCCGACAGAGCCCGACAGGGCCCAGTAGAGCCCGACAGAGCCCGACAGAGCCCGACAGAGCCCGACAGAGCCCAGTAGAGCCCGACAGAGCCCGACAGAGCCCGACAGAGCCCGACAGAGCCCAGTAGAGCCCGACAGGGCCCGACAGAGCCCGACAGAGCCCGACAGGGCCCGACAAAGCCCGACAGAGCCCGACAGGGCCCAGTAGAGCCCGACAGAGCCCGACAGAGCCCGACAGAGCCCGACAGGGCCCGACAGAGCCCGACAGGGCCCGACAGAGCCCGACAGGGCCCGACAGAGCCCGACAGGGCCCGACAGGGCCCAGTAGAGCCCGACAGAGCCCGATAGAGCCCGACAGGGCCCGACAGGGCCCGACAGGGCCCAGTAGAGCCCGACAGAGCCCGACATAGCCCAGTAGAGCCCAGTAGAGCCCGACAGAGCCCGACAGAGCCCGACAGAGCCCGACAGGGCCCGACAGAGCCCGACAGGGCCCGACAGGGCCCGACTGAGCCCGACAGGGCCCGACAGGGCCCGACAGGGCCCAGTAGAGCCCGACAGAGCCCGACAGAGCCCAGTAGAGCCCAGTAGAGACCGACAGGGCCCGACAGGGCCCGACAGGGCCCATTAGAGCCCGACAGAGCCCGACAGAGCCTGACAGAGCCCGACAGGGCCCGACAGGGCCCGACAGAGCCCGACAGAGCCCGACAGAGCCCGACAGGGCCCGACAGAGCCCGACAGGGCCCGACAGAGCCCGACAGAGCCCGACAGGGCCCGACAGGGCCCGACAGGGCCCAGCAGAGCCCGACAGAGCCCGACAGAGCCCAGTAGAGCCCGACAGAGCCCGACAGAGCCCGACAGAGCCCGACAGGGCCCGACAGAGCCCGACAGGGCCCGACAGGGCCCGACAGAGCCCGACAGAGCCCGACAGGGCCCAGTAGAGCCCGACAGAGCCCGATAGAGCCCGACAGGGCCCGACAGGGCCCAGTAGAGCCCGACAGAGCCCGACAGAGCCCGACAGAGCCCGACAGGGCCCGACAGAACCCGACAGAGCCCGACAGGGCCCGACAGGGCCCGACAGGGCCCAGTAGAGCCCGAAAGAGCCCGACAGAGCCCAGTAGAGCCCAGTAGAGCCCGACAGGGCCCGACAGGGCCCGACAGGGCCCATTAGAGCCCGACAGAGCCCGACAGAGCCTGACAGAGCCCGACAGGGCCCGACAGGGCCCGACAGAGTCCGACAGAGTCCGACAGAGCCCGACAGGGCCCAGTAGAGCCCGACAGAGCCCGACAGAGCCCGACAGGGCCCGACAGGGCCCGACAGGGCCCAGTAGAGCCCGATAGAGCCCGACAGAGCCCGACAGAGCCCGACAGGGCCCGACAGAGCCCGACAGAGCCCGACAGGGCCCGACAGGGCCCGACAGAGCCCGACAGAGCCTGACAGAGCCCGACAGGGCCCAGTAGAGCCCGACAGGGCCCGACAGGGCCCGACAGGGCCCAGTAGAGCCCGATAGAGCCCGACAGAGCCCGACAGGGCCCGACAGAGCCCGACAGAGCCCGACAGGGCACGACAGAGCCCGACAGAGCCCGACAGGGCCCGACAGAGCCCGACAGAGCCTGACAGAGCCCGACAGGGCCCAGTAGAGCCCGACAGAGCCCAGTAGAGCCCAGTAGAGCCCGACAGAGCCCGACAGGGCCCGACAGGGCCCAGTAGAGCCCGACAGAGCCCGACAGGGCCCGACAGGGCCCGACAGAGCCCGACAGGGCCCAGTAGAGCCCGACAGAGCCCGACAGAGCCCGACAGGGCCCGACAGGGCCCAACAGGGCCCGACAGAGCCCGACAGGGCCCAGTAGAGCCCGACAGAGCCCGACAGAGCCCGACAGAGCCCGACAGAGCCCGACAGGGCCCCACAGAGCCCGAAAGAGCCCGACAGGGCCCAGTAGAGCCCGACAGAGCCCGACAGAGCCCGACAGAGCCCGACAGAGCCCAGTAGAGCCCGACAGAGCCCGACAGAGCCCGACAGAGCCCGACAGGGCCCGACAGGGCCCGACAGAGCCCGACAGGGCCCGACAGAGCCCGACAGGGCCCAGTAGAGCCCGACAGAGCCCGACAGAGCCCGACAGAGCCCGACAGAGCCCGACAGAGCCCAGTAGAGCCCGACAGAGCCCGACAGGGCCCGACAGGGCCCGACAGAGCCCGACAGGGCCCGACAGAGCCCGACAGAGCCCAGTAGAGCCCGACAGAGCCCGACAGAGCCCGACAGAGCCCGACAGGGCCCGACAGGGCCCGACAGGGCCCAGTAGAGCCCGACAGAGCCCGACAGAGCCCGACAGGGCCCGACAGAGACCGAGAGGGCCCGACAGGGCCCGACAGAGCCCAGTAGAGCCCGACAGAGCCCGACAGAGCCCGACAGAGCCCGACAGAGCCCGACAGGGCCCGACAGAGCCCGACAGAGCCCGACAGAGCCCAGTAGAGCCCAGTAGAGCCCGACAGAGCCCGACACAGCCCGACAGAGCCCGACAGAGCCCGACAGGGCCCGACAGAGCCCGACAGAGCCCGACAGAGCCCGACAGGGCCCGACAGAGCCCGACAGAGCCCGACAGGGCCCAGTAGAGCCCGACAGAGCCCGACAGAACCCGACAGGGCCCAGTAGAGCCCGACAGAGCCCGACAGGGCCCGACAGAGCCCGACAGAGCCCGACAGAGCCCGACAGCGCCCGACAGGGCCCAGTAGAGCCCGACAGAGCCCGACAGAGCCCGACAGGGCCCGACAGAGCCCGACAGAGCCCGACAGAGCCCGACAGGGCCCGACAGAGCCCGACAGAGCCCGACAGAGCCCGACAGGGCCCGACAGAGCCCGACAGAGCCCGACAGGGCCCAGTAGAGCCCGACAGAGCCCGACAGAACCCGACAGGGCCCAGTAGAGCCCGACAGAGCCCGACAGGGCCCGACAGAGCCCGACAGAGCCCGACAGAGCCCGACAGCGCCCGACAGGGCCCGACAGAGCCCGACAGGGCCCAGTAGAGCCCGACAGAGCCCGACAGAGCCCGACAGAGCCCGACAGAGCCCGACAGGGACCGACAGAGCCCGACAGAGCCCGACAGGGCCCGACAGGGCCCGACAGAGCCCGACAGGGCCCGACAGAGCCCTACAGAGCCCGACAGGGCCCAGTAGAGCCCAGTAGAACCCGACAGAGCCCAGTAGAGCCCGACAGAGCCCGACAGAGCCCGACAGGGCCCGACAGGGCCCGACAGGGCCCAGTAGAGCCCAACAGAGCCCGACAAAGCCCGACAGAGCCCGACAGAGCCCAGTAGAGCCCGACAGAGCCCGACAGAGCCCGACAGAGCCCGACAGGGCCCGACAGGGCCCGACAGGGCCCAGTAGAGCCCGACAGAGCCCGACAGAGCCCGACAGGGCCCGACAGGGCCCGACAGAGCCCGACAGGGCCCGACAGAGCCCAGTAGAGCCCGACAGAGCCCGACAGAGCCCGACAGAGCCCGACAGGGCCCGACAGGGCCCGACAGGGCCCAGTAGAGCCCGACAGGGCCCAGTAGAGCCCGACAGAGCCCGACAGAGCCCGACAGAGCCCGACAGAGCCCGACAGGGCCCGACAGGGCCCGACAGAGCCCGACAGGGCCCGACAGAGCCCGACAGGGCCCGACAGGGTACGACAGAGCCCGACAGGGCCCGACAGGGCCCAGTAGAGCCCGACAGAGCCCGACAGAGCCCGACAGAGCCCGACAGGGCCCGACAGGGCCCAGTAGAGCCCGACAGAGCCCGACAGAGCCCGACAGAGCCCAGTAGAGCCCAGTAGAGCCCGACAGAGCCCGACACAGCCCGACAGAGCCCGACAGAGCCCGACAGAGCCCGACAGGGCCCGACAGGGCCCGACAGGGCCCGACAGAGCCCGACAGAGCCCGACAGAGCCCGACAGGGCCCGACAGAGCCCGACAGGGCCCAGTAGAGCCCGACAGAGCCCGACAGAGCCCGACAGAACCCGACAGGGCCCAGTAGAGCCCGACAGAGCCCGACAGGGCCCGACAGAGCCCGACAGAGCCCGACAGAGCACGACAGCGCCCGACAGGGCCCAGTAGAGCCCGACAGAGCCCGACAGAGCCCGACAGAGCCCGACAGGGCCCGACAGGGCCCGACAGGGCCCAGTAGAGCCCGACAGAGCCCAACAGGGCCCGACAGAGCCCGACAGAGCCCGACAGAGCCCGACAGGGCCCAGTAGAGCCCGACAGAGCCCGACAGAGCCCGACAGAGCCCGACAGAGCCCAGTAGAGCCCGACAGAGCCCGACAGAGCCCGACAGAGCCCGACAGAGCCCGACAGAGCCCAGTAGAGCCCGACAGGGCCCGACAGAGCCCGACAGAGCCCGACAGGGCCCGACAAAGCCCGACAGAGCCCGACAGGGCCCAGTAGAGCCCGACAGAGCCCGACAGAGCCCGACAGAGCCCGACAGAGCCCAGTAGAGCCCGACAGAGCCCGACAGAGCCCGACAGAGCCCGACAGGGCCCGACAGAGCCCGACAGGGCCCGACAGGGCCCGACAGGGCCCGACAGAGCCCGACAGGGCCCGACAGAGCCCAGTAGAGCCCGACAGAGCCCGATAGAGCCCGACAGGGCCCGACAGGGCCCGACAGGGCCCAGTAGAGCCCGACAGAGCCCGACATAGCCCAGTAGAGCCCAGTAGAGCCCGACAGAGCCCGACAGAGCCCGACAGAGCCCGACAGGGCCCGACAGAGCCCGACAGAGCCCGACAGGGCCCGACTGAGCCCGACAGGGCCCGACAGGGCCCGACAGGGCCCAGTAGAGCCCGACAGAGCCCGACAGAGCCCGACAGAGCCTGACAGAGCCCGACAGGGCCCGACAGGGCCCGACAGAGCCCGACAGAGCCCGACAGAGCCCGACAGAGCCCGACAGAGCCCGACAGGGCCCGACAGAGCCCGACAGGGCCCGACAGAGCCCGACAGAGCCCGACAGGGCCCGACAGGGCCCGACAGGGCCCAGAAGAGCCCGACAGAGCCCGACAGAGCCCGACAGAGCCCAGTAGAGCCCGACAGAGCCCGACAGAGCCCGACAGAGCCCGACAGGGCCCGACAGAGCCCGACAGGGCCCGACAGGGCCCGACAGAGCCCGACAGAGCCCGACAGGGCCCAGTAGAGCCCGACAGAGCCCGATAGAGCCCGACAGGGCCCGACAGGGCCCAGTAGAGCCCGACAGAGCCCGACAGAGCCCAGTAGAGCCCAGTAGAGCCCGACAGAGCCCGACAGAGCCCGACAGAGCCCGACAGGGCCCGACAGAACCCGACAGAGCCCGACAGGGCCCGACAGGGCCCATTAGAGCCCGACAGAGCCCGACAGAGCCTGACAGAGCCCGACAGGGCCCGACAGGGCCCGACAGAGTCCGACAGAGTCCGACAGAGCCCGACAGGGCCCAGTAGAGCCCGACAGAGCCCGACAGAGCCCGACAGGGCCCGACAGGGCCCAGTAGAGCCCGACAGAGCCCGACAGGGCCCGACAGGGCCCGACAGAGCCCGACAGGGCCCAGTAGAGCCCGACAGAGCCCGACAGAGCCCGACAGGGCCCGACAGGGCCCAACAGGGCCCGACAGAGCCCGACAGGGCCCGAGAGAGCCCGACAGGGCCCAGTAGAGCCCGACAGAGCCCGACAGAGCCCGACAGAGCCCGACAGGGCCCCACAGAGCCCGAAAGAGCCCGACAGGGCCCAGTAGAGCCCGACAGAGCCCGACAGAGCCCGACAGAGCCCGACAGAGCCCAGTAGAGCCCGACAGAGCCCGACAGAGCCCGACAGAGCCCGACAGGGCCCGACAGGGCCCGACAGAGCCCGACAGGGCCCGACAGAGCCCGACAGGGCCCAGTAGAGCCCGACAGAGCCCGACAGAGCCCGACAGAGCCCAGTAGAGCCCGACAGAGCCCGACAGGGCCCGACAGGGCCCGACAGAGCCCGACAGAACCCGACAGGGCCCGACAGAGCCCGACAGAGCCTGACAGAGCCCGACAGGGCCCAGTAGAGCCCGACAGAGCCCGACAGAGCCCGACAGAGCCCGACAGAGCCCGACAGGGCCCGACAGAGACCGAGAGGGCCCGACAGGGCCCGACAGAGCCCAGTAGAGCCCGACAGAGCCCGACAGAGCCCGACAGAGCCCGACAGAGCCCGACAGGGCCCGACAGAGCCCGACAGAGCCCGACAGAGCCCAGTAGAGCCCAGTAGAGCCCGACAGAGCCCGACACAGCCCGACAGAGCCCGACAGAGCCCGACAGGGCCCGACAGAGCCCGACAGAGCCCGACAGAGCCCGACAGGGCCCGACAGAGCCCGACAGAGCCCGACAGGGCCCAGTAGAGCCCGACAGAGCCCGACAGAACCCGACAGGGCCCAGTAGAGCCCGACAGAGCCCGACAGGGCCCGACAGAGCCCGACAGAGCCCGACAGAGCCCGACAGCGCCCGACAGGGCCCAGTAGAGCCCGACAGAGCCCGACAGAGCCCGACAGAGCCCGACAGGGCCCGACAGAGCCCGACAGAGCCCGACAGAGCCCGACAGGGCCCGACAGAGCCCGACAGAGCCCGACAGAGCCCGACAGGGCCCCACAGAGCCCGAAAGAGCCCGACAGGGCCCAGTAGAGCCCGACAGAGCCCGACAGAGCCCGACAGAGCCCGACAGAGCCCAGTAGAGCCCGACAGAGCCCGACAGAGCCCGACAGAGCCCGACAGGGCCCGACAGGGCCCGACAGAGCACGACAGGGCCCGACAGGGCCCGACAGAGCCCAGTAGAGCCCGACAGAGCCCGACAGGGCACGACAGGGCCCGACAGGGCCCGACAGGGCCCAGTAGAGCCCGACAGAGCCCGACAGAGCCCGACAGAGCCCGACAGGGCCCGACAGGGCCCGACAGGGCCCAGTAGAGCCCGACAGAGCCCGACAGAGCCCGACAGAGCCCGACAGGGCCCGACAGGGCCCAGTAGAGCCCGACAGAGCCCGACAGAGCCAGACAGAGCCCAGTAGAGCCCAGTAGAGCCCGACAGAGCCCGACACAGCCCGACAGAGCCCGACAGAGCCCGACAGGGCCCGACAGAGCCCGACAGGGCCCGACAGAGCCCGACAGAGCCCGACAGAGCCCGACAGGGCCCAGTAGAGCCCGACAGAGCCCGACAGAGCCCGACAGAGCCCGACAGGGACCGACAGAGCCCGACAGGGCCCGACAGGGCCCGAGAGAGCCCGACAGAGCCCGACAGGGCCCGACAGAGCCCGACAGAGCCCGACAGAGCCCGACAGGGCCCAGTAGAGCCCAGTAGAACCCGACAGAGCCCAGTAGAGCCCGACAGAGCCCGACAGAGCCCGACAGGGCACGACAGGGCCCAGTAGAGCCCGACAGAGCCCAACAGGGCCCGACAGAGCCCGACAGAGCCCGACAGAGCCCGACAGAGCCCGACAGGGCCCAGTAGAGCCCGACAGAGCCCGACAGAGCCCGACAGAGCCCGACAGAGCCCGACAGAGCCCGACAGGGCCCGACAGAGCCCGACAGGGCCCGACAGGGCCCGACAGAGCCCAGTAGAGCCCGACAGAGCCCGACAGAGCCCAGTAGAGCCCGACAGAGCCCGACAGAGCCCGACAGAGCCCGACAGAGGCCGACAGGGCCCGACAGAGCCCGACAGAGCCCGACAGGGCCCGACAGGGCCCGACAGAGCCCGACAGGGCCCGACAGAGCCCAGTAGAGCCCGACAGAGCCCGACAGGGCCCGAAAGGGCCCAGTAGAGCCCGACAGAGCCCGATAGAGCCCGACAGGGCCCGACAGGGCCCGACAGGGCCCAGTAGAGCCTGACAGAGCCCGACAGAGCCCAGTAGAGCCCAGTAGAGCCCGACAGAGCCCGACAGAGCCCGACAGGGCCCGACAGGGCCCGACAGGGCCCGACAGGGCCCAGTAGAGCCCGACAGAGCCCGACAGAGCCCAGTAGAGCCCAGTAGAGCCCGACAGGGCCCGACAGGGCCCGACAGGGCCCATTAGAGCCCGACAGAGCCCGACAGAGCCTGACAGAGCCCGACAGGGCCCGACAGGGCCCGACAGAGCCCGACAGAGCCCGACAGGGCCCGACAGAGCCCGACAGAGCCCGACAGGGCCCGACAGAGCCCGACAGGGCCCGACAGAGCCCGACAGGGCCCGACAGAGCCCGACAGGGCCCGACAGGGCCCAGTAGAGCCCGATAGAGCCCGACAGAGCCCGACAGAGCCCGACAGGGCCCGACAGGGCCCAGTAGAGCCCGACAGAGCCCGACAGAGCCAGACAGAGCCCAGTAGAGCCCAGTAGAGCCCGACAGAGCCCGACACAGCCCGACAGAGCCCGACAGAGCCCGACAGGGCCCGACAGAGCCCGACAGGGCCCGACAGAGCCCGACAGAGCCCGACAGAGCCCGACAGAGCCCGACAGGGCCCAGTAGAGCCCGACAGAGCCCGACAGAGCCCGACAGAGCCCGACAGGGACCGACAGAGCCCGACAGAGCCCGACAGGGCCCGACAGGGCCCGACAGAGCCCGACAGAGCCCGACAGGGCCCGACAGAGCCCGACAGAGCCCGACAGAGCCCGACAGGGCCCAGTAGAGCCCAGTAGAACCCGACAGAGCCCAGTAGAGCCCGACAGAGCCCGACAGAGCCCGACAGAGCCCGACAGGGCCCGACAGAACCTGACAGGGCCCAGTAGAGCCCAACAGAGCCCGACAAAGCCCGACAGAGCCCGACAGAGCCCAGTAGAGCCCGACAGAGCCCGACAGAGCCCGACAGAGCCCGACAGGGCCCGACAGGGCCCGACAGGGCCCAGTAGAGCCCGACAGAGCCCGACAGAGCCCGACAGAGCCCGACAGGGCCCGACAGGGCCCGACAGAGCCCGACAGGGCCCGACAGGGCCCGACAGAGCCCAGTAGAGCCCGACAGAGCCCGACAGAGCCCGACAGAGCCCGACAGGGCCCGACAGGGCCCGACAGGGCCCAGTAGAGCCCGACAGGGCCCAGTAGAGCCCGACAGAGCCCAGTAGAACCCGACAGAGCCCGACAGGGCCCGACAGGGCCCGACAGAGCCCGACAGGGCCCGACAGGGTACGACAGAGCCCGACAGGGCCCAGTAGAGCCCGACAGAGCCCGACAGAGCCCGACAGAGCCCGACAGGGCCCGACAGGGCCCAGTAGAGCCCGACAGAGCCCGACAGAGCCCGACAGAGCCCAGTAGAGCCCAGTAGAGCCCGACAGAGCCCGACAGAGCCCGACAGAGCCCGACAGAGCCCGACAGAGCCCGTCAGGGCCCGACAGAGCCCGACAGGGCCCGACAGAGCCCGACAGAGCCCGACAGGGCCCGACAGAGCCCGACAGAGCCCGACAGAGCCCGACAGGGCCCGACAGAGCCCGACAGAGCCCGACAAGGCCCAGTAGAGCCCGACAGAGCCCGACAGAACCCGACAGGGCCCAGTAGAGCCCGACAGAGCCCGACAGGGCCCGACAGAGCCCGACAGAGCCCGACAGAGCCCGACAGCGCCCGACAGGGCCCAGTAGAGCCCGACAGAGCCCGACAGAGCCCGACAGGGCCCGACAGAGCCCGACAGAGCCCGACAGAGCCCGACAGGGCCCGACAGAGCCCGACAGAGCCCGACAGAGCCCGACAGGGCCCGACAGAGCCCGACAGAGCCCGACAGGGCCCAGTAGAGCCCGACAGAGCCCGACAGAACCCGACAGGGCCCAGTAGAGCCCGACAGAGCCCGACAGGGCCCGACAGAGCCCGACAGAGCCCGACAGAGCCCGACAGCGCCCGACAGGGCCCGACAGAGCCCGACAGGGCCCAGTAGAGCCCGACAGAGCCCGACAGAGCCCGACAGAGCCCGACAGAGCCCGACAGGGACCGACAGAGCCCGACAGAGCCCGACAGGGCCCGACAGGGCCCGACAGAGCCCGACAGGGCCCGACAGAGCCCTACAGAGCCCGACAGGGCCCAGTAGAGCCCAGTAGAACCCGACAGAGCCCAGTAGAGCCCGACAGAGCCCGACAGAGCCCGACAGGGCCCGACAGGGCCCGACAGGGCCCAGTAGAGCCCAACAGAGCCCGACAAAGCCCGACAGAGCCCGACAGAGCCCAGTAGAGCCCGACAGAGCCCGACAGAGCCCGACAGAGCCCGACAGGGCCCGACAGGGCCCGACAGGGCCCAGTAGAGCCCGACAGAGCCCGACAGAGCCCGACAGGGCCCGACAGGGCCCGACAGAGCCCGACAGGGCCCGACAGAGCCCGACAGGGCCCGACAGAGCCCAGTAGAGCCCGACAGAGCCCGACAGAGCCCGACAGAGCCCGACAGGGCCCGACAGGGCCCGACAGGGCCCAGTAGAGCCCGACAGGGCCCAGTAGAGCCCGACAGAGCCCGACAGAGCCCGACAGAGCCCGACAGAGCCCGACAGGGCCCGACAGGGCCCGACAGAGCCCGACAGGGCCCGACAGAGCCCGACAGGGCCCGACAGGGTACGACAGAGCCCGACAGGGCCCGACAGGGCCCAGTAGAGCCCGACAGAGCCCGACAGAGCCCGACAGAGCCCGACAGGGCCCGACCAGGGCCCAGTAGAGCCCGACAGAGCCCGACAGAGCCCGACAGAGCCCAGTAGAGCCCAGTAGAGCCCGACAGAGCCCGACACAGCCCGACAGAGCCCGACAGAGCCCGACAGAGCCCGACAGGGCCCGACAGGGCCCGACAGGGCCCGACAGAGCCCGACAGAGCCCGACAGGGCCCGACAGAGCCCGACAGGGCCCAGTAGAGCCCGACAGAGCCCGACAGAGCCCGACAGAACCCGACAGGGCCCAGTAGAGCCCGACAGAGCCCGACAGGGCCCGACAGAGCCCGACAGAGCCCGACAGAGCACGACAGCGCCCGACAGGGCCCAGTAGAGCCCGACAGAGCCCGACAGAGCCCGACAGAGCCCGACAGGGCCCGACAGGGCCCGACAGGGCCCAGTAGAGCCCGACAGAGCCCAACAGGCCCGACAGAGCCCGACAGAGCCCGACAGAGCCCGACAGGGCCCAGTAGAGCCCGACAGAGGCCCGACAGAGCCCGACAGAGCCCGACAGAGCCCAGTAGAGCCCGACAGAGCCCGACAGAGCCCGACAGAGCCCGACAGAGCCCGACAGAGCCCAGTAGAGCCCGACAGGGCCCGACAGAGCCCGACAGAGCCCGACAGGGCCCGACAAAGCCCGACAGAGCCCGACAGGGCCCAGTAGAGCCCGACAGAGCCCGACAGAGCCCGACAGAGCCCGACAGAGCCCAGTAGAGCCCGACAGAGCCCGACAGAGCCCGACAGAGCCCGACAGGGCCCGACAGAGCCCGACAGGGCCCGACAGGGCCCGACAGGGCCCGACAGAGCCCGACAGGGCCCGACAGAGCCCAGTAGAGCCCGACAGAGCCCGATAGAGCCCGACAGGGCCCGACAGGGCCCGACAGGGCCCAGTAGAGCCCGACAGAGCCCGACATAGCCCAGTAGAGCCCAGTAGAGCCCGACAGAGCCCGACAGAGCCCGACAGAGCCCTGACAGGGCCCGACAGAGCCCGACAGGGCCCGACAGGGGCCCGACTGAGCCCGACAGGGCCCGACAGGGCCCGACAGGGCCCAGTAGAGCCCGACAGAGCCCGACAGAGCCCGACAGAGCCTGACAGAGCCCGACAGGGCCCGACAGGGCCCGACAGAGCCCGACAGAGCCCGACAGAGCCCGACAGAGCCCGACAGGGCCCGACAGAGCCCGACAGGGCCCGACAGAGCCCGACAGAGCCCGACAGGGCCCGACAGGGCCCGACAGGGCCCAGCAGAGCCCGGACAGAGCCCGACAGAGCCCGACAGAGCCCAGTAGAGCCCGACAGAGCCCGACAGAGCCCGACAGAGCCCGACAGGGCCCGACAGAGCCCGACAGGGCCCGACAGGGCCCGACAGAGCCCGACAGAGCCCGACAGGGCCCAGTAGAGCCCGACAGAGCCCGATAGAGCCCGACAGGGCCCGACAGGGCCCAGTAGAGCCCGACAGAGCCCGACAGAGCCCAGTAGAGCCCAGTAGAGCCCGACAGAGCCCGACAGAGCCCGACAGAGCCCGACAGGGCCCGACAGAACCCGACAGAGCCCGACAGGGCCCGACAGGGCCCATTAGAGCCCGACAGAGCCCGACAGAGCCTGACAGAGCCCGACAGGGCCCGACAGGGCCCGACAGAGTCCGACAGAGTCCGACAGAGCCCGACAGGGCCCAGTAGAGCCCGACAGAGCCCGACAGAGCCCGACAGGGCCCGACAGGGCCCAGTAGAGCCCGACAGAGCCCGACAGGGCCCGACAGGGCCCGACAGAGCCCGACAGGGCCCAGTAGAGCCCGACAGAGCCCGACAGAGCCCGACAGGGCCCGACAGGGCCCAACAGGGCCCGACAGAGCCCGACAGGGCCCGAGAGAGCCCGACAGGGCCCAGTAGAGCCCGACAGAGCCCGACAGAGCCCGACAGAGCCCGACAGGGCCCCACAGAGCCCGAAAGAGCCCGACAGGGCCCAGTAGAGCCCGACAGAGCCCGACAGAGCCCGACAGAGCCCGACAGAGCCCAGTAGAGCCCGACAGAGCCCGACAGAGCCCGACAGAGCCCGACAGGGCCCGACAGGGCCCGACAGAGCCCGACAGGGCCCGACAGAGCCCGACAGGGCCCAGTAGAGCCCGACAGAGCCCGACAGAGCCCGACAGAGCCCAGTAGAGCCCGACAGAGCCCGACAGGGCCCGACAGGGCCCGACAGAGCCCGACAGAACCCGACAGGGCCCGACAGAGCCCGACCAGAGCCTGACAGAGCCCGACAGGGCCCAGTAGAGCCCGACAGAGCCCGACAGAGCCCGACAGAGCCCGACAGAGCCCGACAGGGCCCGACAGAGACCGAGAGGGCCCGACAGGGCCCGACAGAGCCCAGTAGAGCCCGACAGAGCCCGACAGAGCCCGACAGAGCCCGACAGAGCCCGACAGGGCCCGACAGAGCCCGACAGAGCCCGACAGAGCCCGGTAGAGCCCAGTAGAGCCCGACAGAGCCCGACACAGCCCGACAGAGCCCGACAGAGCCCGACAGGGCCCGACAGAGCCCGACAGAGCCCGACAGAGCCCGACAGGGCCCGACAGAGCCCGACAGAGCCCGACAGGGCCCAGTAGAGCCCGACAGAGCCCGACAGAGCCCGACAGAGCCCGACAGGGCCCGACAGGGCCCGACAGGGCCCAGTAGAGCCCGACAGAGCCCGACAGAGCCCGACAGGGCCCGACAGGGCCCGACAGAGCCCGACAGGGCCCGACAGAGCCCGACAGGGCCCGACAGAGCCCAGTAGAGCCCGACAGAGCCCGACAGAGCCCGACAGAGCCCGACAGGGCCCGACAGGGCCCGACAGGGCCCAGTAGAGCCCGACAGGGCCCAGTAGAGCCCGACAGAGCCCGACAGAGCCCGACAGAGCCCGACAGAGCCCGACAGGGCCCGACAGGGCCCGACAGAGCCCGACAGGGCCCGACAGAGCCCGACAGGGCCCGACAGGGTACGACAGAGCCCGACAGGGCCCGACAGGGCCCAGTAGAGCCCGACAGAGCCCGACAGAGCCCCGACAGAGCCCGACAGGGCCCGACAGGGCCCAGTAGAGCCCGACAGAGCCCGACAGAGCCCGACAGAGCCCAGTAGAGCCCAGTAGAGCCCGACAGAGCCCGACACAGCCCGACAGAGCCCGACAGAGCCCGACAGAGCCCGACAGGGCCCGACAGGGCCCGACAGGGCCCGACAGAGCCCGACAGAGCCCGACAGGGCCCGACAGAGCCCGACAGGGCCCAGTAGAGCCCGACAGAGCCCGACAGAGCCCGACAGAACCCGACAGGGCCCAGTAGAGCCCGACAGAGCCCGACAGGGCCCGACAGAGCCCGACAGAGCCCGACAGAGCACGACAGCGCCCGACAGGGCCCAGTAGAGCCCGACAGAGCCCGACAGAGCCCGACAGAGCCCGACAGGGCCCGACAGGGCCCGACAGGGCCCAGTAGAGCCCGACAGAGCCCAACAGGGCCCGACAGAGCCCGACAGAGCCCGACAGAGCCCGACAGGGCCCAGTAGAGCCCGACAGAGCCCGACAGAGCCCGACAGAGCCCGACAGAGCCCAGTAGAGCCCGACAGAGCCCGACAGAGCCCGACAGAGCCCGACAGAGCCCGACAGAGCCCAGTAGAGCCCGACAGGGCCCGACAGAGCCCGACAGAGCCCGACAGGGCCCGACAAAGCCCGACAGAGCCCGACAGGGCCCAGTAGAGCCCGACAGAGCCCGACAGAGCCCGACAGAGCCCGACAGAGCCCAGTAGAGCCCGACAGAGCCCGACAGAGCCGACAGAGCCCGACAGGGCCCGACAGAGCCCGACAGGGCCCGACAGGGCCCGACAGGGCCCGACAGAGCCCGACAGGGCCCGACAGAGCCCAGTAGAGCCCGACAGAGCCCGATAGAGCCCGACAGGGCCCGACAGGGCCCGACAGGGCCCAGTAGAGCCCGACAGAGCCCGACATAGCCCAGTAGAGCCCAGTAGAGCCCGACAGAGCCCGACAGAGCCCGACAGAGCCCGACAGGGCCGGACAGAGCCCGACAGGCCCGACAGGGCCCCGACTGAGCCCGACAGGGCCCGACAGGGCCCGACAGGGCCCAGTAGAGCCCGACAGAGCCCGACAGAGCCCGACAGAGCCTGACAGAGCCCGACAGGGCCCGACAGGGCCCGACAGAGCCCGACAGAGCCCGACAGAGCCCGACAGAGCCCGGACAGGGCCGACAGAGCCCGACAGGGCCCGACAGAGCCCGACAGAGCCCGACAGGGCCCGACAGGGCCCGACAGGGCCCAGCAGAGCCCGACAGAGCCCGACAGAGCCCGACAGAGCCCAGTAGAGCCCGACAGAGCCCGACAGAGCCCGACAGAGCCCGACAGGGCCCGACAGAGCCCGACAGGGCCCGACAGGGCCCGACAGAGCCCGACAGAGCCCGACAGGGCCCAGTAGAGCCCGACAGAGCCCGATAGAGCCCGACAGGGCCCGACAGGGCCCAGTAGAGCCCGACAGAGCCCGACAGAGCCCAGTAGAGCCCAGTAGAGCCCGACAGAGCCCGACAGAGCCCGACAGAGCCCGACAGGGCCCGACAGAACCCGACAGAGCCCGACAGGGCCCGACAGGGCCCATTAGAGCCCGACAGAGCCCGACAGAGCCTGACAGAGCCCGACAGGGCCCGACAGGGCCCGACAGAGTCCGACAGAGTCCGACAGAGCCCGACAGGGCCCAGTAGAGCCCGACAGAGCCCGACAGAGCCCGACAGGGCCCGACAGGGCCCAGTAGAGCCCGACAGAGCCCGACAGGGCCCGACAGGGCCCGACAGAGCCCGACAGGGCCCAGTAGAGCCCGACAGAGCCCGACAGAGCCCGACAGGGCCCGACAGGGCCCAACAGGGCCCGACAGAGCCCGACAGGGCCCGAGAGAGCCCGACAGGGCCCAGTAGAGCCCGACAGAGCCCGACAGAGCCCGACAGAGCCCGACAGGGCCCCACAGAGCCCGAAAGAGCCCGACAGGGCCCAGTAGAGCCCGACAGAGCCCGACAGAGCCGACAGAGCCCGACAGAGCCCAGTAGAGCCCGACAGAGCCCGACAGAGCCCGACAGAGCCCGACAGGGCCCGACAGGGCCCGACAGAGCCCGACAGGGCCCGACAGAGCCCGACAGGGCCCAGTAGAGCCCGACAGAGCCCCGACAGAGCCCGACAGAGCCCAGTAGAGCCCGACAGAGCCCGACAGGGCCCGACAGGGCCCGACAGAGCCCGACAGAACCCGACAGGGCCCGACAGAGCCCGACAGAGCCTGACAGAGCCCGACAGGGCCCAGTAGAGCCCGACAGAGCCCGACAGAGCCCGACAGAGCCCGACAGAGCCCGACAGGGCCCGACAGAGACCGAGAGGGGCCCGACAGGGCCCGACAGAGCCCAGTAGAGCCCGACAGAGCCCGACAGAGCCCGACAGAGCCCGACAGAGCCCGACAGGGCCCGACAGAGCCCGACAGAGCCCGACAGAGCCCGGTAGAGCCCAGTAGAGCCCGACAGAGCCCGACACAGCCCGACAGAGCCCGACAGAGCCCGACAGGGCCCGACAGAGCCCGACAGAGCCCGACAGAGCCCGACAGGGCCCGACAGAGCCCGACAGAGCCCGACAGGGCCCAGTAGAGCCCGACAGAGCCCGACAGAACCCGACAGGGCCCAGTAGAGCCCGACAGAGCCCGACAGGGCCCGACAGAGCCCGACAGAGCCCGACAGAGCCCGACAGCGCCCGACAGGGCCCAGTAGAGCCCGACAGAGCCCGACAGAGCCCGACAGAGCCCGACAGGGCCCGACAGAGCCCGACAGAGCCCGACAGAGCCCGACAGGGCCCGACAGAGCCCGACAGAGCCCGACAGGGCCCCACAGAGCCCGAAAGAGCCCGACAGGGCCCAGTAGAGCCCGACAGAGCCCGACAGAGCCCGACAGAGCCCGACAGAGCCCAGTAGAGCCCGACAGAGCCCGACAGAGCCCGACAGAGCCCGACAGGGCCCGACAGGGCCCGACAGAGCACGACAGGGCCCGACAGGGCCCGACAGAGCCCAGTAGAGCCCGACAGAGCCCGACAGGGCACGACAGGGCCCGACAGGGCCCGACAGGGCCCAGTAGAGCCCGACAGAGCCCGACAGAGCCCGACAGAGCCCGACAGGGCCCGACAGGGCCCGACAGGGCCCAGTAGAGCCCGACAGAGCCGACAGAGCCCGACAGAGCCCGACAGGGCCCGACAGGGCCCAGTAGAGCCCGACAGAGCCCGACAGAGCCAGACAGAGCCCAGTAGAGCCCAGTAGAGCCCGACAGAGCCCGACACAGCCCGACAGAGCCCGACAGAGCCCGACAGGGCCCGACAGAGCCCGACAGGGCCCGACAGAGCCCGACAGAGCCCGACAGAGCCCGACAGGGCCCAGTAGAGCCCGACAGAGCCCGACAGAGCCCGACAGAGCCCGACAGGGACCGACAGAGCCCGACAGGGCCCGACAGGGCCCGAGAGAGCCCGACAGAGCCCGACAGGGCCCGACAGAGCCCGACAGAGCCCGACAGAGCCCGACAGGGCCCAGTAGAGCCCAGTAGAACCCGACAGAGCCCAGTAGAGCCCGACAGAGCCCGACAGAGCCCGACAGGGCACGACAGGGCCCAGTAGAGCCCGACAGAGCCCAACAGGGCCCGACAGAGCCCGACAGAGCCCGACAGAGCCCGACAGAGCCCGACAGGGCCCAGTAGAGCCCGACAGAGCCCGACAGAGCCCGACAGAGCCCGACAGAGCCCGACAGAGCCCGACAGGGCCCGACAGAGCCCGACAGGGCCCGACAGGGCCCGACAGAGCCCAGTAGAGCCCGACAGAGCCCGACAGAGCCCAGTAGAGCCCGACAGAGCCCGACAGGGCCCGACAGAGCCCAGTAGAGCCCGACAGAGCCCGACAGGGCCCGAAAGGGCCCAGTAGAGCCCGACAGAGCCCGATAGAGCCCGACAGGGCCCGACAGGGCCCGACAGGGCCCAGTAGAGCCTGACAGAGCCCGACAGAGCCCAGTAGAGCCCAGTAGAGCCCGACAGAGCCCGACAGAGCCCGACAGGGCCCGACAGGGCCCGACAGGGCCCGACAGGGCCCAGTAGAGCCCGACAGAGCCCGACAGAGCCCAGTAGAGCCCAGTAGAGCCCGACAGGGCCCGACAGGGCCCGACAGGGCCCATTAGAGCCCGACAGAGCCCGACAGAGCCTGACAGAGCCCGACAGGGCCCCGACAGGGGGCCCGACAGAGCCCGACAGAGCCCGACAGGGCCCGACAGAGCCCGACAGAGCCCGACAGGGCCCGACAGAGCCCGACAGGGCCCGACAGAGCCCGACAGGGCCCGACAGGGCCCGACAGGGCCCGACAGAGCCCGACCAGGGCCCGACAGGGCCCAGTAGAGCCCGATAGAGCCCGACAGAGCCCGACAGAGCCCGACAGGGCCCGACAGGGCCCAGTAGAGCCCGACAGAGCCCGACAGAGCCAGACAGAGCCCAGTAGAGCCCAGTAGAGCCCGACAGAGCCCGACACAGCCCGACAGAGCCCGACAGAGCCCGACAGGGCCCGACAGAGCCCGACAGGGCCCGACAGAGCCCGACAGAGCCCGACAGAGCCCGACAGGGCCCAGTAGAGCCCGACAGAGCCCGACAGAGCCGACAGAGCCCGACAGGGGACCGACAGAGCCCGACAGAGCCCGACAGGGCCCGACAGGGCCCGACAGAGCCCGACAGAGCCCGACAGGGCCCGACAGAGCCCGACAGAGCCCGACAGAGCCCGACAGGGCCCAGTAGAGCCCAGTAGAACCCGACAGAGCCCAGTAGAGCCCGACAGAGCCCGACAGAGCCCGACAGAGCCCGACAGGGCCCGACAGAACCTGACAGGGCCCAGTAGAGCCCAACAGAGCCCGACAAAGCCCGACAGAGCCCGACAGAGCCCAGTAGAGCCCGACAGAGCCCGACAGAGCCCGACAGAGCCCGACAGGGCCCGACAGGGCCCGACAGGCCCAGTAGAGCCCGACAGAGCCCGACAGAGCCCGACAGAGCCCGACAGGGCCCGACAGGGCCCGACAGAGCCCGACAGGGCCCGACAGGGCCCGACAGAGCCCAGTAGAGCCCGACAGAGCCCGACAGAGCCCGACAGAGCCCGACAGGGCCCGACAGGGCCCGACAGGGCCCAGTAGAGCCCGACAGGGCCAGTAGAGCCCGACAGAGCCCAGTAGAACCCGACAGAGCCCGACAGGGCCCGACAGGGCCCGACAGAGCCCGACAGGGCCCGACAGGGTACGACAGAGCCCGACAGGGCCCAGTAGAGCCCGACAGAGCCCGACAGAGCCCGACAGAGCCCGACAGGGCCCGACAGGGCCCAGTAGAGCCCGACAGAGCCCGACAGAGCCCGACAGAGCCCAGTAGAGCCCAGTAGAGCCCGACAGAGCCCGACAGAGCCCGACAGAGCCCGACAGAGCCCGACAGAGCCCGTCAGGGCCCGACAGAGCCCGACAGGGCCCGACAGAGCCCGACAGAGCCCGACAGAGCCCGACAGGGCCCAGTAGAGCCCGACAGAGCCCGACAGAGCCCGACAGAACCCGACAGGGCCCAGTAGAGCCCGACAGAGCCCGACAGGGCCCGACAGAGCCCGACAGAGCCCGACAGAGCCCGACAGCGCCCGACAGGGCCCAGTAGAGCCCGACAGAGCCCGACAGAGCCCGACAGGCACGACAGGGCCCAGTAGAGCCCGACAGAGCCCAACAGGCCCGACAGAGCCCGACAGAGCCCGACAGAGCCCGACAGAGCCCGACAGAGCCCGACAGGGCCCAGTAGAGCCCGACAGAGCCCGACAGAGCCCGACAGAGCCCGACCAGAGCCCGACAGGGCCCGACAGGGCCCGACAGAGCCCGACAGGGCCCAACAGGGCCCGACAGAGCCCAGTAGAGCCCGACAGAGCCCGACAGAGCCCAGTAGAGCCTGACAGAGCCCGACAGATCCCGACAGAGGCCCGACAGAGGCCGACAGGGCCCGACAGAGCCCGACAGGGCCCGACAGGGCCCGACAGAGCCCGACAGGGCCCGACAGAGCCCAGTAGAGCCCGACAGAGCACGACAGGGCCCGACAGAGCCCGACAGGTCCCAGTAGAGCCCGACAGAGCCCGATAGAGCCCGACAGGGCCCGACAGGGCCCGACAGGGCCCAGTAGAGCCTGACAGAGCCCGACAGAGCCCAGGTAGAGCCCAGTAGAGCCCGACAGAGCCCGACAGAGCCCGACAGAGCCCGACAGAGCCCGACAGGGCCCGACAGGGCCCGACAGGGCCCAGTAGAGACCGACAGAGCCCGACAGAGCCCAGTAGAGCCCAGTAGAGCCCGACAGGGCCCGACAGGGCCCGACAGGGCCCATTAGAGCCCGACAGAGCCCGACAGAGCCTGACAGAGCCCGACAGGGCCCGACAGAGCCCGACAGAGCCCGACAGAGCCCGACAGGGCCCGACAGAGCCCGACAGAGCCCGACAGGGCCCGACAGGGCCCAGCAGAGCCCGACAGAGCCCGACAGAGCCCGACAGAGCCCGACAGAGCCCAGTAGAGCCCGACAGAGCCCGACAGAGCCCGACAGAGCCCGACAGAGCCCGACAGGGCCCGACAGAGCCCGACAGGGCCCGACAGGGCCCGACAGAGCCCGACAGAGCCCGACAGGGCCCGACAGAGCCCGACAGGGCCCAGTAGAGCCCGACAGAGCCCGATAGAGCCCGACAGGGCCCGACAGAGCCCGACAGAGCCCAGTAGAGCCCAGTAGAGCCCGACAGAGCCCGACAGAGCCCGACAGAGCCCGACAGGGCCCGACAGGGCCCGACAGAGCCCGACAGGGCCCGACAGGGCCCGACAGGGCCCAGTAGAGCCCGAAAGAGCCCGACAGAGCCCAGTAGAGCCCAGTAGAGCCCGACAGGGCCCGACAGGGCCCGACAGGGCCCATTAGAGCCCGACAGAGCCCGACAGGGCCCGACAGGGCCCGACAGGGCCCGACAGGGCCCGACAGAGTCCGACAGGGCCCGAGAGGGCCCAGTAGAGCCCGACAGAGCCCGACAGAGCCCGACAGGGCCCGACAGGGCCCGACAGGGCCCGACAGAGCCCGACAGGGCCCAGTAGAGCCCGATAGAGCCCGACAGAGCCCGACAGAGCCCGACAGGGCCCGCCAGAGCCCGACAGGGCCCGAGAGGGCCCGACAGAGCCCGACAGGGCCCGACAGGGCCCGACAGAGCCCGACAGGGCCCGATAGAGCCCGACAGGGTCCGCCAGAGCCCGACAGGGCCCGACAGGGCCCGACAGGGCACGACAGAGCCCGACAGAGCCCGACAGAGCCCGACAGAGCCCGACAGGGCCCAGTAGAGCCCGACAGAGCCCAGTAGAGCCCAGTAGAGCCCGACAGAGCCCGACAGAGCCCGACAGAGCCCGACAGGGCCCGACAGGGCCCGACAGAGCCCGACAGGGCCCGACAGAGCCCGACAGAGCCCGACAGGGCCCGACAGGGCCCGACAGAGCCCGACAGGGCCCAGTAGAGCCCGACAGAGCCCGACAGAGCCCGACAGGGCCCGACAGAGCCCGACAGAGCCCGACAGGGCCCAACAGGGCCCGACAGGGCCCGACAGGGCCCGACAGAGCCCGACAGAGCCCGACAGGGCCCCACAGAGCCCGAAAGAGCCCGACAGGGCCCAGTAGAGCCCGACAGAGCCCGACAGAGCCCGACAGAGCCCGACAGAGCCCAGTAGAGCCCGACAGAGCCCGACAGAGCCCGACAGGGCCCGACAGGGCCCGACAGAGCCCGACAGAGCCCGACAGAGCCCGACAGGGCCCAGTAGAGCCCGACAGAGCCCGACAGAGCCCGACAGAGCCCAGTAGAGCCCGACAGAGCCCGACAGAGCCCGACAGGGCCCGACAGGGCCCGACAGGGCCCGACAGAGCCCGACAGGGCCGACAGAGCCCGACAGAGCCCGACAGAGCCCGACAGGGCCCGACAGGGCCCGACAGGGCCCAGTAGAGCCCGACAGAGCCCGACAGAGCCCGACAGAGCCCGACAGGGCCCGACAGAGACCGAGAGGGCCCGACAGGGCCCGACAGGGCCCGACAGAGCCCAGTAGAGCCCGACAGAGCCCGACAGAGCCCGACAGAGCCCGACTGGGCCCGACAGGGCCCGACAGGGCCCAGTAGAGCCCGACAGAGCCCGACAGAGCCCGACAGGGCCCGACAGGGCCCGACAGAGCCCGACAGGGCCGACAGGGTACGACAGAGCCCGACAGGGCCCGACAGGGCTCAGTAGAGCCCGACAGAGCCCGACAGAGCCCGACAGAGCCCGACAGGGCCCAGTAGAGCCCGACAGAGCCCGACAGAGCCCAGTAGAGCCCAGTAGAGCCCGACAGAGCCCGACAGAGCCCGACAGAGCCCGACAGGGCCCGACAGAGCCCGACAGGGCCCGACAGAGCCCGACAGAGCCCGACAGAGCCCGACAGGGCCCGACAGAGCCCGACAGGGCCCAGTAGAGCCCGACAGAGCCCGACAGAGCCCGACAGAGCCCGACAGAACCCGACAGGGCCCAGTAGAGCCCGACAGAGCCCGACAGGGCCCGACAGAGCCCGACAGAGCCCGACAGAGCCCGACAGCGCCCGACAGGGCCCAGTAGAGCCCGACAGAGCCCGACAGAGCCCGACAGAGCCCGACAGAGCCCGACAGGGCCCGACAGAGCCCGACAGAGCCCGACAGGGCCCGACAGAGCCCGACAGAGCCCGACAGGGCCCAGTAGAGCCCGACAGAGCCCGACAGAGCCCGACAGAGCCCAGTAGAGCCCGACAGAGCCCGACAGAGCCCGACAGAGCCCGACAGAGGCCGACAGGGCCCGACAGGGCCCGACAGAGCCCGACAGGGCCCGACAGAGCCCAGTAGAGCCCGACAGAGCCCGACAGGGCCCGACAGAGCCCGACAGGGCCCAGTAGAGCCCGACAGAGCCCGATAGAGCCCGACAGGGCCCGACAGGGCCCGACAGGGCCCTGTAGAGCCCGACAGAGCCCGACAGAGCCCAGTAGAGCCCAGTAGAGCCCGACAGAGCCCGACAGAGCCCGACAGAGCCCGACAGGGCCCGACAGAGCCCGACAGAGCCCGACAGAGCCCGACAGCGCCCGACAGGGCCCAGTAGAGCCCGACAGAGCCCGACAGAGCCCGACAGGGCACGACAGGGCCCAGTAGAGCCCGACAGAGCCCAACAGGGCCCGACAGAGCCCGACAGAGCCCGACAGAGCCCGACAGAGCCCGACAGAGCCCAGTAGAGCCCGACAGAGCCCAGTAGAGCCCGACAGAGCCCGACAGAGCCCGACAGAGCCCGACAGGGCCCGACAGAGCCCGACAGGGCCCGACAGAGCCCGACAGAGCCCGACAGGGCCCGACAGGGCCCGACAGAGCCCAGTAGAGCCCGACAGAGCCCGACAGAGCCCGACAGAGCCCAGTAGAGCCCGACAGAGCCCGACAGAGCCCGACAGAGCCCGACAGAGGCCGACAGGGCCCGACAGAGCCCGACAGGGCCCGACAGAGCCCGACAGAGCCCGACAGGGCCCGACAGAGCCCAGTAGAGCCCGACAGAGCCCGACAGGGCCCGACAGAGCCCGACAGGGCCCAGTAGAGCCCGACAGAGCCCGATAGAGCCCGACAGGGCCCGACAGGGCCCGACAGGGCCCAGTAGAGCCCGACAGAGCCCGACAGAGCCCAGTAGAGCCCAGTAGAGCCCGACAGAGCCCGACAGAGCCCGACAGAGCCCGACAGGGCCCGACAGGGCCCGACAGGGCCCAGTAGAGCCCGACAGAGCCCGACAGAGCCCAGTAGAGCCCAGTAGAGCCCGACAGGGCCCGACAGGGCCCGACAGGGCCCATTAGAGCCCGACAGAGCCCGACAGAGCCTGACAGAGCCCGACAGGGCCCGACAGGGCCCGACAGAGCCCGACAGAGCCCGACAGAGCCCGACAGGGCCCGACAGGGCCCGACAGAGCCCGACAGAGCCCGACAGGGCCCGACAGAGCCCGACAGAGCCCGACAGGGCCCGACAGAGCCCGACAGGGCCCGACAGGGCCCAGCAGAGCCCGACAGAGCCCGACAGAGCCCGACAGAGCCCAGTAGAGCCCGACAGAGCCCGACAGAGCCCGACAGAGCCCGACAGGGCCCGACAGAGCCCGACAGGGCCCGACAGGGCCCGACAGAGCCCGACAGAGCCCGACAGGGCCCGACAGAGCCCGACAGGGCCCAGTAGAGCCCGACAGAGCCCGACAGAGCCCGACAGAGCCCGACAGGGCCCAGTAGAGCCCGACAGGGCCCGACAGGGCCCGACAGAGCCCGACAGGGCCCGACAGAGCCCGACAGAGCCCGACAGGGCCCAACAGGGCCCGACAGGGCCCGACAGGGCCCGACAGAGCCCGACAGAGCCCGACAGGGCCCCACAGAGCCCGAAAGAGCCCGACAGGGCCCAGTAGAGCCAGACAGAGCCCGACAGAGCCCGACAGAGCCCGACAGAGCCCAGTAGAGCCCGACAGAGCCCGACAGAGCCCGACAGGGCCCGACAGGGCCCGACAGGGCCCGACAGAGCCCGACAGAGCCCGACAGGGCCCAGTAGAGCCCGACAGAGCCCGACAGAGCCCGACAGAGCCCAGTAGAGCCCGACAGAGCCCGACAGAGCCCGACAGGGCCCGACAGGGCCCGACAGGGCCCGACAGAGCCCAGTAGAGCCCGACAGAGCCCGACAGGGCCCAGTAGAGCCCGACAGAGCCCGACAGAGCCCGACAGAGCCCGACAGGGCCCGACAGAGACCGAGAGGGCCCGACAGGGCCCGACAGGGCCCGACAGAGCCCAGTAGAGCCCGACAGAGCCCGACAGAGCCCGACAGAGCCCGACTGGGCCCGACAGGGCCCGACAGGGCCCAGTAGAGCCCGACAGAGCCCGACAGAGCCCGACAGGGCCCGACAGGGCCCGACAGAGCCCGACAGGGCCCGACAGGGCTCAGTAGAGCCCGACAGAGCCCGACAGAGCCCGACAGAGCCCGACAGGGCCCAGTAGAGCCCGACAGAGCCCGACAGAGCCCAGTAGAGCCCAGTAGAGCCCGACAGAGCCCGACAGAGCCCGACAGAGCCCGACAGAGCCCGACAGGGCCCGACAGAGCCCGACAGGGCCTGACAGAGCCCGACAGAGCCCGACAGAGCCCGACAGGGCCCGACAGAGCCCGACAGGGCCCAGTAGAGCCCGACAGAGCCCGACAGAGCCCGACAGAGCCCGACAGAACCCGACAGGGCCCAGTAGAGCCCGACAGAGCCCGACAGGGCCCGACAGAGCCCGACAGCGCCCGACAGGGCCCAGTAGAGCCCGACAGAGCCCGACAGAGCCCGACAGAGCCCGACAGAGCCCGACAGGGCCCAGTAGAGCCCGACAGAGCCCGACAGAGCCCGACAGAGCCCAGTAGAGCCCGACAGAGCCCGACAGAGCCCGACAGAGGCCGACAGGGCCCGACAGGGCCCGACAGGGCCCGACAGGGCCCGACAGAGCCCGACAGGGCCCGACAGAGCCCAGTAGAGCCCGACAGAGCCCGACAGGGCCCGACAGAGCCCGACAGGGCCCAGTAGAGCCCGACAGAGCCCGATAGAGCCCGACAGGGCCCGACAGGGCCCGACAGGGCCCTGTAGAGCCCGACAGAGCCCGACAGAGCCCAGTAGAGCCCAGTAGAGCCCGACAGAGCCCGACAGAGCCCGACAGAGCCCGACAGGGCCCGACAGAGCCCGACAGAGCCCGACAGAGCCCGACAGGGCCCAGTAGAGCCCGACAGAGCCCGACAGAGCCCGACAGGGCACGACAGGGCCCAGTAGAGCCCGACAGAGCCCAACAGGGCCCGACAGAGCCCGACAGAGCCCGACAGAGCCCGACAGAGCCCGACAGAGCCCGACAGGGCCCAGTAGAGCCCGACAGAGCCCAGTAGAGCCCGACAGAGCCCGACAGAGCCCGACAGAGCCCGACAGGGCCCGACAGAGCCCGACAGAGCCCGACAGGGCCCGACAGGGCCCGACAGAGCCCAGTAGAGCCCGACAGAGCCCGACAGAGCCCGACAGAGCCCAGTAGAGCCCGACAGAGCCCGACAGAGCCCGACAGAGCCCGACAGAGGCCGACAGGGCCCGACAGAGCCCGACAGGGCCCGACAGGGCCCGACAGAGCCCGACAGGGCCCGACAGAGCCCAGTAGAGCCCGAAAGAGCCCGACAGGGCCCGACAGAGCCCGACAGGGCCCAGTAGAGCCCGACAGAGCCCGATAGAGCCCGACAGGGCCCGACAGGGCCCGACAGGGCCCAGTAGAGCCCGACAGAGCCCGACAGAGCCCAATAGAGCCCAGTAGAGCCCGACAGAGCCCGACAGAGCCCGACAGAGCCCGACAGGGCCCGACAGGGCCCGACAGGGCCCAGTAGAGCCCGACAGAGCCCGACAGAGCCCAGTAGAGCCCAGTAGAGCCCGACAGGGCCCGACAGGGCCCGACAGGGCCCATTAGAGCCCGACAGAGCCCGACAGAGCCTGACAGAGCCCGACAGGGCCCGACAGGGCCCGACAGAGCCCGACAGAGCCCGACAGAGCCCGACAGGGCCCGACAGAGCCCGACAGAGCCCGACAGGGCCCGACAGGGCCCAGCAGAGCCCGACAGAGCCCGACAGAGCCCGACAGAGCCCAGTAGAGCCCGACAGAGCCCGACAGAGCCCGACAGAGCCCGACAGAGGCCGACAGGGCCCGACAGAGCCCGACAGGGCCCGACAGAGCCCGACAGAGCCCGACAGGGCCCGACAGAGCCCAGTAGAGCCCGACAGAGCCCGACAGGGCCCGACAGAGCCCGACAGGGCCCAGTAGAGCCCGACAGAGCCCGATAGAGCCCGACAGGGCCCGACAGGGCCCGACAGGGCCCAGTAGAGCCCGACAGAGCCCGACAGAGCCCAGTAGAGCCCAGTAGAGCCCGACAGAGCCCGACAGAGCCCGACAGAGCCCGACAGGGCCCGACAGGGCCCGACAGGGCCCAGTAGAGCCCGACAGAGCCCGACAGAGCCCAGTAGAGCCCAGTAGAGCCCGACAGGGCCCGACAGGGCCCGACAGGGCCCATTAGAGCCCGACAGAGCCCGACAGAGCCTGACAGAGCCCGACAGGGCCCGACAGGGCCCGACAGAGCCCGACAGAGCCCGACAGAGCCCGACAGGGCCCGACAGGGCCCGACAGAGCCCGACAGAGCCCGACAGAGCCCGACAGGGCCCGACAGAGCCCGACAGAGCCCGACAGGGCCCGACAGAGCCCGACAGGGCCCGACAGGGCCCAGCAGAGCCCGACAGAGCCCGACAGAGCCCGACAGAGCCCGACAGAGCCCAGTAGAGCCCGACAGAGCCCGACAGAGCCCGACAGAGCCCGACAGGGCCCGACAGAGCCCGACAGGGCCCGACAGGGCCCGACAGAGCCCGACAGAGCCCGACAGGGCCCGACAGAGCCCGACAGGGCCCAGTAGAGCCCGACAGAGCCCGACAGAGCCCGACAGAGCCCGACAGGGCCCAGTAGAGCCCGACAGGGCCCGACAGGGCCCGACAGAGCCCGACAGGGCCCGACAGAGCCCGACAGAGCCCGACAGGGCCCAACAGGGCCCGACAGGGCCCGACAGGGCCCGACAGAGCCCGACAGAGCCCGACAGGGCCCCACAGAGCCCGAAAGAGCCCGACAGGGCCCAGTAGAGCCAGACAGAGCCCGACAGAGCCCGACAGAGCCCGACAGAGCCCAGTAGAGCCCGACAGAGCCCGACAGAGCCCGACAGGGCCCGACAGGGCCCGACAGGGCCCGACAGAGCCCGACAGAGCCCGACAGGGCCCAGTAGAGCCCGACAGAGCCCGACAGAGCCCGACAGAGCCCAGTAGAGCCCGACAGAGCCCGACAGAGCCCGACAGGGCCCGACAGGGCCCGACAGGGCCCGACAGAGCCCAGTAGAGCCCGACAGAGCCCGACAGGGCCCAGTAGAGCCCGACAGAGCCCGACAGAGCCCGACAGAGCCCGACAGGGCCCGACAGAGACCGAGAGGGCCCGACAGGGCCCGACAGGGCCCGACAGAGCCCAGTAGAGCCCGACAGAGCCCGACAGAGCCCGACAGAGCCCGACTGGGCCCGACAGGGCCCGACAGGGCCCAGTAGAGCCCGACAGAGCCCGACAGAGCCCGACAGGGCCCGACAGGGCCCGACAGAGCCCGACAGGGCCCGACAGGGCTCAGTAGAGCCCGACAGAGCCCGACAGAGCCCGACAGAGCCCGACAGGGCCCAGTAGAGCCCGACAGAGCCCGACAGAGCCCAGTAGAGCCCAGTAGAGCCCGACAGAGCCCGACAGAGCCCGACAGAGCCCGACAGAGCCCGACAGGGCCCGACAGAGCCCGACAGGGCCCGACAGAGCCCGACAGAGCCCGACAGAGCCCGACAGGGCCCAGTAGAGCCCGACAGAGCCCGACAGAGCCCGACAGAGCCCGACAGAACCCGACAGGGCCCAGTAGAGCCCGACAGAGCCCGACAGGGCCCGACAGAGCCCGACAGCGCCCGACAGGGCCCAGTAGAGCCCGACAGAGCCCGACAGAGCCCGACAGAGCCCGACAGAGCCCGACAGGGCCCAGTAGAGCCCGACAGAGCCCGACAGAGCCCGACAGAGCCCAGTAGAGCCCGACAGAGCCCGACAGAGCCCGACAGAGGCCGACAGGGCCCGACAGGGCCCGACAGGGCCCGACAGGGCCCGACAGAGCCCGACAGGGCCCGACAGAGCCCAGTAGAGCCCGACAGAGCCCGACAGGGCCCGACAGAGCCCGACAGGGCCCAGTAGAGCCCGACAGAGCCCGATAGAGCCCGACAGGGCCCGACAGGGCCCGACAGGGCCCTGTAGAGCCCGACAGAGCCCGACAGAGCCCAGTAGAGCCCAGTAGAGCCCGACAGAGCCCGACAGAGCCCGACAGAGCCCGACAGGGCCCGACAGAGCCCGACAGAGCCCGACAGAGCCCGACAGGGCCCAGTAGAGCCCGACAGAGCCCGACAGAGCCCGACAGGGCACGACAGGGCCCAGTAGAGCCCGACAGAGCCCAACAGGGCCCGACAGAGCCCGACAGAGCCCGACAGAGCCCGACAGAGCCCGACAGAGCCCGACAGGGCCCAGTAGAGCCCGACAGAGCCCAGTAGAGCCCGACAGAGCCCGACAGAGCCCGACAGAGCCCGACAGGGCCCGACAGAGCCCGACAGAGCCCGACAGGGCCCGACAGGGCCCGACAGAGCCCAGTAGAGCCCGACAGAGCCCGACAGAGCCCGACAGAGCCCAGTAGAGCCCGACAGAGCCCGACAGAGCCCGACAGAGCCCGACAGAGGCCGACAGGGCCCGACAGAGCCCGACAGGGCCCGACAGGGCCCGACAGAGCCCGACAGGGCCCGACAGAGCCCAGTAGAGCCCGAAAGAGCCCGACAGGGCCCGACAGAGCCCGACAGGGCCCAGTAGAGCCCGACAGAGCCCGATAGAGCCCGACAGGGCCCGACAGGGCCCGACAGGGCCCAGTAGAGCCCGACAGAGCCCGACAGAGCCCAATAGAGCCCAGTAGAGCCCGACAGAGCCCGACAGAGCCCGACAGAGCCCGACAGAGCCCGACAGGGCCCGACAGGGCCCGACAGGGCCCAGTAGAGCCCGACAGAGCCCGACAGAGCCCAGTAGAGCCCAGTAGAGCCCGACAGGGCCCGACAGGGCCCGACAGGGCCCATTAGAGCCCGACAGAGCCCGACAGAGCCTGACAGAGCCCGACAGGGCCCGACAGGGCCCGACAGAGCCCGACAGAGCCCGACAGAGCCCGACAGAGCCCGACAGGGCCCGACAGAGCCCGACAGAGCCCGACAGGGCCCGACAGGGCCCAGCAGAGCCCGACAGAGCCCGACAGAGCCCGACAGAGCCCGACAGAGCCCAGTAGAGCCCGACAGAGCCCGACAGAGCCCGACAGAGCCCGACAGGGCCCGACAGAGCCCGACAGGGCCCGACAGGGCCCGACAGAGCCCGACAGAGCCCGACAGGGCCCGACAGAGCCCGACAGGGCCCGACAGGGCCCAGCAGAGCCCGACAGAGCCCGACAGAGCCCGACAGAGCCCAGTAGAGCCCGACAGAGCCCGACAGAGCCCGACAGAGCCCGACAGGGCCCGACAGGGCCCGACAGAGCCCGACAGAGCCCGACAGGGCCCGACAGAGCCCGACAGGGCCCAGTAGAGCCCAACAGAGCCCGATAGAGCCCGACAGAGCCCGACAGAGCCCAGTAGAGCCCAGTAGAGCCCGACAGAGCCCGACAGAGCCCGACAGAGCCCGACAGGGCCCGACAGGTCCCGACAGAGCCCGACAGGGCCCGACAGGGCCCGACAGGGCCCAGTAGAGCCCGAAAGAGCCCGACAGAGCCCAGTAGAGCCCAGTAGAGCCCGACAGGGCCCGACAGGGCCCGACAGGGCCCATTAGAGCCCGACAGAGCCCGACAGGGCCCGACAGGGCCCGACAGGGCCCGAGAGGGCCCGACAGAGTCCGACAGAGCCCGACAGGGCCCAGTAGAGCCCGACAGAGCCCGACAGAGCCCGACAGGGCCCGACAGGGCCCGACAGGGCCCGACAGAGCCCGACAGGGCCCAGTAGAGCCCGATAGAGCCCGACAGAGCCCGACAGAGCCCGACAGGGCCCGCCAGAGCCCGACAGGGCCCGACAGGGCCCGACAGGGCCCGACAGAGCCCGACAGGGCCCGACAGGGCCCGACAGAGCCCGACAGGGCCCGATAGAGCCCGACAGGGTCCGACAGAGCCCGACAGAGCCCGACAGGGCACGACAGAGCCCGACAGAGCCCGACAGGGCCCGACAGAGCCCGACAGAGCCCGACAGAGCCCGACAGGGCCCGACAGGGCCCGACAGGGCCCAGTAGAGCCCGACAGAGCCCGACAGGGCCCGACAGAGCCCGACAGAGCCCGACAGGGCCCGACAGAGCCCAGTAGAGCCCGACAGAGCCCGACAGAGCCCGACAGGGCCCGACAGGGCCCGACAGAGCCCAGTAGAGCCCGACAGAGCCCGACAGGGCCCAGTAGAACCCGACAGAGCCCGACAGAGCCCGACAGAGCCCGACAGGGCCCGACAGAGACCGAGAGGGCCCGACAGGGCCCGACAGGGCCCGACAGAGCCCAGTAGAGCCCGACAGAGCCCGACAGAGCCCGACAGAGCCCGACTGGGCCCGACAGGGCCCGACAGGGCCCAGTAGAGCCCGACAGAGCCCGACAGAGCCCGACAGGGCCCGACAGGGCCCGACAGAGCCCGACAGGGCCCGACAGGGCTCAGTAGAGCCCGACAGAGCCCGACAGAGCCCGACAGAGCCCGACAGGGCCCAGTAGAGCCCGACAGAGCCCGACAGAGCCCAGTAGAGCCCAGTAGAGCCCGACAGAGCCCGACAGAGCCCGACAGAGCCCGACAGAGCCCGACAGGGCCCGACAGAGCCCGACAGGGCCCGACAGAGCCCGACAGGGCCCGACAGAGCCCGACAGGGCCCAGTAGAGCCCGACAGAGCCCGACAGAGCCCGACAGAGCCCGACAGAACCCGACAGGGCCCAGTAGAGCCCGACAGAGCCCGACAGGGCCCGACAGAGCCCGACAGAGCCCGACAGAGCCCGACAGCGCCCGACAGGGCCCAGTAGAGCCCGACAGAGCCCGACAGAGCCCGACAGAGCCCGACAGAGCCCGACAGGGCCCAGTAGAGCCCGACAGAGCCCGACAGAGCCCGACAGAGCCCAGTAGAGCCCGACAGAGCCCGACAGAGCCCGACAGAGGCCGACAGGGCCCGACAGGGCCCGACAGAGCCCAGTAGAGCCCGACAGAGCCCGACAGGGCCCGACAGAGCCCAGTAGAGCCCGACAGAGCCCGACAGGGCCCGACAGAGCCCGACAGGGCCCAGTAGAGCCCGACAGAGCCCGATAGAGCCCGAGAGGGCCCGACAGGGCCCGACAGGGCCCTGTAGAGCCCGACAGAGCCCGACAGAGCCCAGTAGAGCCCAGTAGAGCCCGACAGAGCCCGACAGAGCCCGACAGAGCCCGACAGGGCCCGACAGAGCCCGACAGAGCCCGACAGAGCCCGACAGCGCCCGACAGGGCCCAGTAGAGCCCGACAGAGCCCGACAGAGCCCGACAGGGCACGACAGGGCCCAGTAGAGCCCGACAGAGCCCAACAGGGCCCGACAGAGCCCGACAGAGCCCGACAGAGCCCGACAGAGCCCGACAGAGCCCGACAGGGCCCGACAGAGCCCGACAGGGCCCAGCAGAGCCCGACAGAGCCCGACAGAGCCCGACAGAGCCCGACAGAGCCCAGTAGAGCCCGACAGAGCCCGACAGAGCCCGACAGAGCCCGACAGAGCCCGACAGGGCCCGACAGAGCCCGACAGGGCCCGACAGGGCCCGACAGAGCCCGACAGAGCCCGACAGGGCCCGACAGAGCCCGACAGGGCCCGACAGGGCCCAGCAGAGCCCGACAGAGCCCGACAGAGCCCGACAGAGCCCAGTAGAGCCCGACAGAGCCCGACAGAGCCCGACAGAGCCCGACAGGGCCCGACAGAGCCCGACAGGGCCCGACAGGGCCCGACAGAGCCCGACAGAGCCCGACAGGGCCCGACAGAGCCCGACAGGGCCCAGTAGAGCCCGACAGAGCCCGATAGAGCCCGACAGGGCCCGACAGGGCCCAGTAGAGCCCGACAGAGCCCGACAGAGCCCAGTAGAGCCCAGTAGAGCCCGACAGAGCCCGACAGAGCCCGACAGAGCCCGACAGGGCCCGACAGGGCCCGACAGAGCCCGACAGGGCCCGACAGGGCCCGACAGGGCCCAGTAGAGCCCGAAAGAGCCCGACAGAGCCCAGTAGAGCCCAGTAGAGCCCGACAGGGCCCGACAGGGCCCGACAGGGCCCGACAGGGCCCGAGAGGGCCCGACAGAGTCCGACAGAGCCCGACAGGGCCCATTAGAGCCCGACAGAGCCCGACAGGGCCCGACAGGGCCCGACAGGGCCCGAGAGGGCCCGACAGAGTCCGACAGAGCCCGACAGGGCCCAGTAGAGCCCGACAGAGCCCGACAGAGCCCGACAGGGCCCGACAGGGCCCATTAGAGCCCGACAGAGCCCGACAGGGCCCGACAGGGCCCGACAGGGCCCGAGAGGGCCCGACAGAGTCCGACAGAGCCCGACAGGGCCCAGTAGAGCCCGACAGAGCCCGACAGAGCCCGACAGGGCCCGACAGGGCCCGAGAGGGCCCGACAGAGTCCGACAGAGCCCGACAGGGCCCAGTAGAGCCCGACAGAGCCCGACAGAGCCCGACAGGGCCCGACAGGGCCCGACAGGGCCCGACAGAGCCCGAAAGGGCCCAGTAGAGCCCGATAGAGCCCGACAGAGCCCGACAGAGCCCGACAGGGCCCGCCAGAGCCCGACAGGGCCCGACAGGGCCCGACAGGGCCCAACAGAGCCCGACAGGGCCCGACAGGGCCCGACAGAGCCCGACAGGGCCCGATAGAGCCCGACAGGGCCCGACAGAGCCCGACAGAGCCCGACAGGGCACGACAGAGCCCGACAGAGCCCGACAGGGCCCGACAGAGCCCGACAGAGCCCGACAGAGCCCGACAGGGCCCAGTAGAGCCAGACAGAGCCCGACAGAGCCCGACAGAGCCCGACAGAGCCCAGTAGAGCCCGACAGAGCCCGACAGAGCCCGACAGAGCCCGACAGAGCCCGACAGGGCCCAGTAGAGCCCGACAGAGCCCGACAGAGCCCGACAGGGCCCGACAGGGCCCGACAGAGCCCGACAGGGCCCGACAGAGCCCGACAGAGCCCAGTAGAGCCCGACAGAGCCCGACAGAGCCCGACAGAGCCCGACAGGGCCCAACAGGGCCCAGTAGAGCCCGACAGAGCCCGACAGAGCCCGACAGAGCCCGACAGGGCCCGACAGAGACCGAGAGGGCCCAGTAGAGCCCGACAGAGCCCGACAGAGCCCGACAGAGCCCGACAGGGCCCAACAGGGCCCAGTAGAGCCCGACAGAGCCCGACAGAGCCCGACAGAGCCCGACAGAGCCCGACAGGGCCCAGTAGAGCCCGACAGAGCCCGACAGAGCCCGACAGGGCCCGACAGGGCCCGACAGAGCCCGACAGGGCCCGACAGAGCCCGACAGAGCCCAGTAGAGCCCGACAGAGCCCGACAGAGCCCGACAGGGCCCGACAGGGCCCAGTAGAGCCCGACAGAGCCCGACAGAGCCCGACAGGGCCCGACAGAGACCGAGAGGGCCCGACAGGGCCCGACAGGGCCCGACAGAGCCCAGTAGAGCCCGACAGAGCCCGACAGAGCCCGACAGAGCCCGACAGGGCCCGACAGGGCCCGACAGGGCCCAGTAGAGCCCGACAGAGCCCGACAGAGCCCGACAGGGCCCGACAGGGCCCGACAGAGCCCGACAGGGCCCGACAGAGCCCGACAGGGCCCGACAGGGCCCGACAGGGCTCAGTAGAGCCCGACAGAGCCCGACAGAGCCCGACAGAGCCCGACAGGGCCCAGTAGAGCCCGACAGAGCCCGACAGAGCCCAGTAGAGCCCAGCAGAGCCCGACAGAGCCCGACAGAGCCCGACAGGGCCCGACAGAGCCCGACAGGGCCCGACAGAGCCCGACAGGGCCCGACAGAGCCCGACAGAGCCCGACAGAGCCCGACAGGGCCCGACAGAGCCCGACAGAGCCCGACAGGGCCCAGTAGAGCCCGACAGAGCCCGACAGAGCCCGACAGAACCCGACAGGGCCCAGTAGAGCCCGACAGAGCCCGACAGGGCCCGACAGAGCCCGACAGAGCCCGACAGAGCCCGACAGCGCCCGACAGGGCCCAGTAGAGCCCGACAGAGCCCGACAGAGCCCGACAGAGCCCGACAGAGCCCGACAGAGCCTGACAGAGCCCGACAGGGCCCGACAGGGCCCGACAGAGCCCGACAGAGCCCGACAGGGCCCGACAGAGCCCGACAGAGCCCGACAGGGCCCAGTAGAGCCCGACAGAGCCCCACAGAGCCCGACAGAGCCCAGTAGAGCCCGACAGAGCCCGACAGAGCCCGACAGAGGCCGACAGGGCCCGACAGGGCCCGACAGGGCCCGACAGAGCCCGACAGGGCCCGACAGAGCCCGACAGGGCCCAGTAGAGCCCGACAGAGCCCGATAGAGCCCGACAGGGCCCGACAGGGCCCGACAGGGCCCTGTAGAGCCCGACAGAGCCCGACAGAGCCCAGTAGAGCCCAGTAGAGCCCGACAGAGCCCGACAGAGCCCGACAGAGCCCGACAGAGCCCGACAGGGCCCGACAGAGCCCGACAGGGCCCGACAGGGCCCGACAGGGCCCGACAGGGCCCAGTAGAGCCCGACAGAGCCCGACAGAGCCCAGTAGAGCCCAGTAGAGTCCGACAGGGCCCGACAGGGCCCGACAGGGCCCATTAGAGCCCGACAGAGCCCGACAGAGCCTGACAGAGCCCGACAGGGCCCGACAGGGCCCGACAGAGCCCGACAGAGCCCGACAGAGCCCGACAGGGCCCGACAGGGCCCGACAGGGCCCGACAGGGCCCGACAGAGCCCGACAGGGCCCGACAGGGCCCGACAGAGCCCGACAGAGCCCGACAGGGCCCGACAGGGCCCGACAGAGCCCGACAGAGCCCGACAGAGCCCGACAAGGCCCAGCAGATCCCGACAGAGCCCGACAGAGCCCAGTAGAGCCCGACAGAGCCCGACAGAGCCCGACAGGGCCCGACAGGGCCCGACAGGGCCCGACAGAGCCCGACAGAGCCTGACAGGGCCTGACAGAGCCCGACAGGGCCCAGCAGAGCCCGACAGAGCCCGACAGAGCCCAGTAGAGCCCGACAGAGCCCGACAGAGCCCGACAGAGCCCGTCAGGGCCCGACAGGGCCCAGTAGAGCCCGACAGAGCCCGACAGAGCCCGACAGGGCCCGACAGGGCCCGACAGGGCCCAGTAGAGCCCGACAGAGCCCGACAGAGCCCGACAGAGCCCGACAGGGCCCGACAGAGCCCGACAGAGCCCGACAGGGCCCGACAGGGCCCGACAGAGCCCGACAGGGCCCGATAGAGCCCGACAGGGCCCGACAGAGCCCGACAGAGCCCGACAGGGCCCGACAGAGCCCGACAGAGCCCGACAGAGCCCGACAGGGCCCAGTAGAGCCCGACAGAGCCCAGTAGAGCCCAGTAGATCCCGACAGAGCCCGACAGAGCCCGACTAGAGCCCGACAGGGCCCGACAGGGCCTGACAGGGCCCAGTAGAGCCCGACAGAGCCCGACAGGGCCCGACAGAGCCCGACAGAGCCCGACAGGGCCCGACAGGGCCCGACAGAGCCCGACAGGGCCCAGTAGAGCCCGACAGAGCCCGACAGAGCCCGACAGAGCCCGACAGGGCCCGACAGAGCCCGACAGAGCCCGACAGGGCCCAACAGGGCCCAACAGAGCCCGACAGAGCCCGACAGAGCCCAACAGAGCCCGACAGAGCCCGACAGAGCCCCACAGAGCCCGAAAGAGCCCGACAGGGCCCAGTAGAGCCCGACAGAGCCCGACAGAGCCCGACAGAGCCCAGTAGAGCCCGACAGAGCCCGACAGAGCCCGACAGGGCCCGACAGGGCCCGACAGAGCCCGACAGAGCCCGACAGAGCCCGACAGGGCCCAGTAGAGCCCGACAGAGCCCGACAGAGCCCGACAGAGCCCAGTAGAGCCCGACAGAGCCCGACAGAGCCCGACAGGGCCCGACAGGGCCCGACAGAGCCCGACAGAGCCCGACAGGGCCCGACAGAGCCCGACAGAGCCCAGTAGAGCCCGACAGAGCCCGACAGAGCCCGACAGAGCCCGACAGGGCCCGACAGAGACCGAGAGGGCCCGACAGGGCCCGACAGGGCCCGACAGAGCCCAGTAGAGCCCGACAGAGCCCGACAGAGCCCGACAGGGCCCGACAGGGCCCGACAGGGCCCAGTAGAGCCCGACAGAGCCCGACAGAGCCCGACAGAGCCCGACAGGGCCCGACAGGGCCCGACAGAGCCCGACAGGGCCCGACAGGGCCCGACAGAGCCCGACAGGGCCCGACAGGGCTCAGTAGAGCCCGACAGAGCCCGACAGAGCCCGACAGAGCCCGACAGGGCCCGACAGGGCCCAGTAGAGCCCGACAGAGCCCGACAGAGCCCGACAGAGCCCAGTAGAGCCCAGTAGAGCCCGACAGAGCCCGACACAGCCCGACAGAGCCCGACAGAGCCCGACAGGGCCCGACAGAGCCCGACAGGGCCCGACAGAGCCCGACAGAGCCCGACAGAGCCCGACAGGGCCCGACAGAGCCCGACAGGGCCCAGCAGAGCCCGACAGAGCCCGACAGAGCCCGACAGAGCCCGACAGAGCCCAGTAGAGCCCGACAGAGCCCGACAGAGCCCGACAGAGCCCGACAGAGCCCGACAGGGCCCGACAGAGCCCGACAGGGCCCGACAGGGCCCGACAGAGCCCGACAGAGCCCGACAGGGCCCGACAGAGCCCGACAGGGCCCGACAGGGCCCAGCAGAGCCCGACAGAGCCCGACAGAGCCCGACAGAGCCCAGTAGAGCCCGACAGAGCCCGACAGAGCCCGACAGAGCCCGACAGGGCCCGACAGAGCCCGACAGGGCCCGACAGGGCCCGACAGAGCCCGACAGAGCCCGACAGGGCCCGACAGAGCCCGACAGGGCCCAGTAGAGCCCGACAGAGCCCGATAGAGCCCGACAGGGCCCGACAGGGCCCAGTAGAGCCCGACAGAGCCCGACAGAGCCCAGTAGAGCCCAGTAGAGCCCGACAGAGCCCGACAGAGCCCGACAGAGCCCGACAGGGCCCGACAGGGCCCGACAGAGCCCGACAGGGCCCGACAGGGCCCGACAGGGCCCAGTAGAGCCCGAAAGAGCCCGACAGAGCCCAGTAGAGCCCAGTAGAGCCCGACAGGGCCCGACAGGGCCCGACAGGGTCCATTAGAGCCCGACAGAGCCCGACAGGGCCCGACAGGGCCCGACAGGGCCCGAGAGGGCCCGACAGAGTCCGACAGAGCCCGACAGGGCCCAGTAGAGCCCGACAGAGCCCGACAGAGCCCGACAGGGCCCGACAGGGCCCATTAGAGCCCGACAGAGCCCGACAGGGCCCGACAGGGCCCGACAGGGCCCGAGAGGGCCCGACAGAGTCCGACAGAGCCCGACAGGGCCCAGTAGAGCCCGACAGAGCCCGACAGAGCCCGACAGGGCCCGACAGGGCCCGAGAGGGCCCGACAGAGTCCGACAGAGCCCGACAGGGCCCAGTAGAGCCCGACAGAGCCCGACAGAGCCCGACAGGGCCCGACAGGGCCCGACAGGGCCCGACAGAGCCCGAAAGGGCCCAGTAGAGCCCGATAGAGCCCGACAGAGCCCGACAGAGCCCGACAGGGCCCGCCAGAGCCCGACAGGGCCCGACAGGGCCCGACAGGGCCCAACAGAGCCCGACAGGGCCCGACAGGGCCCGACAGAGCCCGACAGGGCCCGATAGAGCCCGACAGGGCCCGACAGAGCCCGACAGAGCCCGACAGGGCACGACAGAGCCCGACAGGGCCCGACAGGGCCCGACAGAGCCCGACAGAGCCCGACAGAGCCCGACAGGGCCCAGTAGAGCCAGACAGAGCCCGACAGAGCCCGACAGAGCCCGACAGAGCCCAGTAGAGCCCGACAGAGCCCGACAGAGCCCGACAGAGCCCGACAGAGCCCGACAGGGCCCCAGTAGAGCCCGACAGAGCCCGACAGAGCCCGACAGGGCCCGACAGGGCCCGACAGAGCCCGACAGGGCCCGACAGAGCCCGACAGAGCCCAGTAGAGCCCGACAGAGCCCGACAGAGCCCGACAGAGCCCGACAGGGCCCAACAGGGCCCAGTAGAGCCCGACAGAGCCCGACAGAGCCCGACAGAGCCCGACAGGGCCCGACAGAGACCGAGAGGGCCCAGTAGAGCCCGACAGAGCCCGACAGAGCCCGACAGAGCCCGACAGGGCCCAACAGGGCCCAGTAGAGCCCGACAGAGCCCGACAGAGCCCGACAGAGCCCGACAGAGCCCGACAGGGCCCAGTAGAGCCCGACAGAGCCCGACAGAGCCCGACAGGGCCCGACAGGGCCCGACAGAGCCCGACAGGGCCCGACAGAGCCCGACAGAGCCCAGTAGAGCCCGACAGAGCCCGACAGAGCCCGACAGGGCCCGACAGGGCCCAGTAGAGCCCGACAGAGCCCGACAGAGCCCGACAGGGCCCGACAGAGACCGAGAGGGCCCGACAGGGCCCGACAGGGCCCGACAGAGCCCAGTAGAGCCCGACAGAGCCCGACAGAGCCCGACAGAGCCCGACAGGGCCCGACAGGGCCCGACAGGGCCCAGTAGAGCCCGACAGAGCCCGACAGAGCCCGACAGGGCCCGACAGGGCCCGACAGAGCCCGACAGGGCCCGACAGAGCCCGACAGGGCCCGATAGAGCCCGACAGGGCCCGACAGAGCCCGACAGAGCCCGACAGGGCCCGACAGAGCCCGACAGAGCCCGACAGAGCCCGACAGGGCCCAGTAGAGCCCGACAGAGCCCAGTAGAGCCCAGTAGATCCCGACAGAGCCCGACAGAGCCCGACTAGAGCCCGACAGGGCCCGACAGGGCCTGACAGGGCCCAGTAGAGCCCGACAGAGCCCGACAGGGCCCGACAGAGCCCGACAGAGCCCGACAGGGCCCGACAGGGCCCGACAGAGCCCGACAGGGCCCAGTAGAGCCCGACAGAGCCCGACAGAGCCCGACAGAGCCCGACAGGGCCCGACAGAGCCCGACAGAGCCCGACAGGGCCCAACAGGGCCCAACAGAGCCCGACAGAGCCCGACAGAGCCCAACAGAGCCCGACAGAGCCCGACAGAGCCCCACAGAGCCCGAAAGAGCCCGACAGGGCCCAGTAGAGCCCGACAGAGCCCGACAGAGCCCGACAGAGCCCAGTAGAGCCCGACAGAGCCCGACAGAGCCCGACAGGGCCCGACAGGGCCCGACAGAGCCCGACAGAGCCCGACAGAGCCCGACAGGGCCCAGTAGAGCCCGAGAGAGCCCGACAGAGCCCGACAGAGCCCAGTAGAGCCCGACAGAGCCCGACAGAGCCCGACAGGGCCCGACAGGGCCCGACAGAGCCCGACAGAGCCCGACAGGGCCCGACAGAGCCCGACAGAGCCCAGTAGAGCCCGACAGAGCCCGACAGAGCCCGACAGAGCCCGACAGGGCCCGACAGAGACCGAGAGGGCCCGACAGGGCCCGACAGGGCCCGACAGAGCCCAGTAGAGCCCGACAGAGCCCGACAGAGCCCGACAGGGCCCGACAGGGCCCGACAGGGCCCAGTAGAGCCCGACAGAGCCCGACAGAGCCCGACAGAGCCCGACAGGGCCCGACAGGGCCCGACAGAGCCCGACAGGGCCCGACAGGGCCCGACAGAGCCCGACAGGGCCCGACAGGGCTCAGTAGAGCCCGACAGAGCCCGACAGAGCCCGACAGAGCCCGACAGGGCCCGACAGGGCCCAGTAGAGCCCGACAGAGCCCGACAGAGCCCGACAGAGCCCAGTAGAGCCCAGTAGAGCCCGACAGAGCCCGACACAGCCCGACAGAGCCCGACAGAGCCCGACAGGGCCCGACAGAGCCCGACAGGGCCCGACAGAGCCCGACAGAGCCCGACAGAGCCCGACAGGGCCCGACAGAGCCCGACAGGGCCCAGCAGAGCCCGACAGAGCCCGACAGAGCCCGACAGAGCCCGACAGAGCCCAGTAGAGCCCGACAGAGCCCGACAGAGCCCGACAGAGCCCGACAGAGCCCGACAGGGCCCGACAGAGCCCGACAGGGCCCGACAGGGCCCGACAGAGCCCGACAGAGCCCGACAGGCCCGACAGAGCCCGACAGGGCCCGACAGGGCCCAGCAGAGCCCGACAGAGCCCGACAGAGCCCGACAGAGCCCAGTAGAGCCCGACAGAGCCCGACAGAGCCCGACAGAGCCCGACAGGGCCCGACAGAGCCCGACAGGGCCCGACAGGGCCCGACAGAGCCCGACAGAGCCCGACAGGGCCCGACAGAGCCCGACAGGGCCCAGTAGAGCCCGACAGAGCCCGATAGAGCCCGACAGGGCCCGACAGGGCCCAGTAGAGCCCGACAGAGCCCGACAGAGCCCAGTAGAGCCCAGTAGAGCCCGACAGAGCCCGACAGAGCCCGACAGAGCCCGACAGGGCCCGACAGGGCCCGACAGAGCCCGACAGGGCCCGACAGGGCCCGACAGGGCCCAGTAGAGCCCGAAAGAGCCCGACAGAGCCCAGTAGAGCCCAGTAGAGCCCGACAGGGCCCGACAGGGCCCGACAGGGCCCATTAGAGCCCGACAGAGCCCGACAGGGCCCGACAGGGCCCGACAGGGCCCGAGAGGGCCCGACAGAGTCCGACAGAGCCCGACAGGGCCCAGTAGAGCCCGACAGAGCCCGACAGAGCCCGACAGGGCCCGACAGGGCCCATTAGAGCCCGACAGAGCCCGACAGGGCCCGACAGGGCCCGACAGGGCCCGAGAGGGCCCGACAGAGTCCGACAGAGCCCGACAGGGCCCAGTAGAGCCCGACAGAGCCCGACAGAGCCCGACAGGGCCCGACAGGGCCCGAGAGGGCCCGACAGAGTCCGACAGAGCCCGACAGGGCCCAGTAGAGCCCGACAGAGCCCGACAGAGCCCGACAGGGCCCGACAGGGCCCGACAGGGCCCGACAGAGCCCGAAAGGGCCCAGTAGAGCCCGATAGAGCCCGACAGAGCCCGACAGAGCCCGACAGGGCCCGCCAGAGCCCGACAGGGCCCGACAGGGCCCGACAGGGCCCAACAGAGCCCGACAGGGCCCGACAGGGCCCGACAGAGCCCGACAGGGCCCGATAGAGCCCGACAGGGCCCGACAGAGCCCGACAGAGCCCGACAGGGCACGACAGAGCCCGACAGAGCCCGACAGGGCCCGACAGAGCCCGACAGAGCCCGACAGAGCCCGACAGGGCCCAGTAGAGCCAGACAGAGCCCGACAGAGCCCGACAGAGCCCGACAGAGCCCAGTAGAGCCCGACAGAGCCCGACAGAGCCCGACAGAGCCCGACAGAGCCCGACAGGGCCCAGTAGAGCCCGACAGAGCCCGACAGAGCCCGACAGGGCCCGACAGGGCCCGACAGAGCCCGACAGGGCCCGACAGAGCCCGACAGAGCCCAGTAGAGCCCGACAGAGCCCGACAGAGCCCGACAGAGCCCGACAGGGCCCAACAGGGCCCAGTAGAGCCCGACAGAGCCCGACAGAGCCCGACAGAGCCCGACAGGGCCCGACAGAGACCGAGAGGGCCCAGTAGAGCCCGACAGAGCCCGACAGAGCCCGACAGAGCCCGACAGGGCCCAACAGGGCCCAGTAGAGCCCGACAGAGCCCGACAGAGCCCGACAGAGCCCGACAGAGCCCGACAGGGCCCAGTAGAGCCCGACAGAGCCCGACAGAGCCCGACAGGGCCCGACAGGGCCCGACAGAGCCCGACAGGGCCCGACAGAGCCCGACAGAGCCCAGTAGAGCCCGACAGAGCCCGACAGAGCCCGACAGGGCCCGACAGGGCCCAGTAGAGCCCGACAGAGCCCGACAGAGCCCGACAGGGCCCGACAGAGACCGAGAGGGCCCGACAGGGCCCGACAGGGCCCGACAGAGCCCAGTAGAGCCCGACAGAGCCCGACAGAGCCCGACAGAGCCCGACAGGGCCCGACAGGGCCCGACAGGGCCCAGTAGAGCCCGACAGAGCCCGACAGAGCCCGACAGGGCCCGACAGGGCCCGACAGAGCCCGACAGGGCCCGACAGAGCCCGACAGGGCCCGACAGGGCCCGACAGGGCTCAGTAGAGCCCGACAGAGCCCGACAGAGCCCGACAGAGCCCGACAGGGCCCAGTAGAGCCCGACAGAGCCCGACAGAGCCCAGTAGAGCCCAGCAGAGCCCGACAGAGCCCGACAGAGCCCGACAGAGCCCGACAGAGCCCGACAGGGCCCGACAGAGCCCGACAGGGCCCGACAGAGCCCGACAGAGCCCGACAGAGCCCGACAGGGCCCGACAGAGCCCGACAGAGCCCGACAGGGCCCAGTAGAGCCCGACAGAGCCCGACAGAGCCCGACAGAACCCGACAGGGCCCAGTAGAGCCCGACAGAGCCCGACAGGGCCCGACAGAGCCCGACAGAGCCCGACAGAGCCCGACAGCGCCCGACAGGGCCCAGTAGAGCCCGACAGAGCCCGACAGAGCCCGACAGAGCCCGACAGAGCCTGACAGAGCCCGACAGGGCCCGACAGGGCCCGACAGAGCCCGACAGAGCCCGACAGGGCCCGACAGAGCCCGACAGAGCCCGACAGGGCCCAGTAGAGCCCGACAGAGCCCGACAGAGCCCGACAGAGCCCAGTAGAGCCCGACAGAGCCCGACAGAGCCCGACAGAGGCCGACAGGGCCCGACAGGGCCCGACAGGGCCCGACAGAGCCCGACAGGGCCCAGTAGAGCCCGACAGAGCCCGATAGAGCCCGACAGGGCCCGACAGGGCCCGACAGGGCCCTGTAGAGCCCGACAGAGCCCGACAGAGCCCAGTAGAGCCCAGTAGAGCCCGACAGAGCCCGACAGAGCCCGACAGAGCCCGACAGAGCCCGACAGGGCCCGACAGTGCCCGACAGGGCCCGACAGGGCCCGACAGGGCCCGACAGGGCCCAGTAGAGCCCGACAGAGCCCGACAGAGCCCAGTAGAGCCCAGTAGAGTCCGACAGGGCCCGACAGGGCCCGACAGGGCCCATTAGAGCCCGACAGAGCCCGACAGAGCCTGACAGAGCCCGACAGGGCCCGACAGGGCCCGACAGAGCCCGACAGAGCCCGACAGAGCCCGACAGGGCCCGACAGGGCCCGACAGGGCCCGACAGGGCCCGACAGAGCCCGACAGGGCCCGACAGGGCCCGACAGAGCCCGACAGAGCCCGACAGGGCCCGACAGGGCCCGACAGAGCCCGACAGAGCCCGACAGAGCCCGACAGGGCCCAGCAGATCCCGACAGAGCCCGACAGAGCCCAGTAGAGCCCGACAGAGCCCGACAGAGCCCGACAGGGCCCGACAGGGCCCGACAGGGCCCGACAGAGCCCGACAGAGCCCGACAGGGCCCGACAGAGCCCGACAGGGCCCAGCAGAGCCCGACAGAGCCCGACAGAGCCCAGTAGAGCCCGACAGAGCCCGACAGAGCCCGACAGAGCCCGTCAGGGCCCGACAGGGCCCAGTAGAGCCCGACAGAGCCCGACAGAGCCCGACAGGGCCCGACAGGGCCCGACAGGGCCCAGTAGAGCCCGACAGAGCCCGACAGAGCCCGACAGAGCCCGACAGGGCCCGACAGAGCCCGACAGAGCCCGACAGGGCCCGACAGGGCCCGACAGAGCCCGACAGGGCCCGATAGAGCCCGACAGGGCCCGACAGAGCCCGACAGAGCCCGACAGGGCCCGACAGAGCCCGACAGAGCCCGACAGAGCCCGACAGGGCCCAGTAGAGCCCGACAGAGCCCAGTAGAGCCCAGTAGATCCCGACAGAGCCCGACAGAGCCCGACTAGAGCCCGACAGGGCCCGACAGGGCCTGACAGGGCCCAGTAGAGCCCGACAGAGCCCGACAGGGCCCGACAGAGCCCGACAGAGCCCGACAGGGCCCGACAGGGCCCGACAGAGCCCGACAGGGCCCAGTAGAGCCCGACAGAGCCCGACAGAGCCCGACAGAGCCCGACAGGGCCCGACAGAGCCCGACAGAGCCCGACAGGGCCCAACAGGGCCCAACAGAGCCCGACAGAGCCCGACAGAGCCCAACAGAGCCCGACAGAGCCCGACAGAGCCCCACAGAGCCCGAAAGAGCCCGACAGGGCCCAGTAGAGCCCGACAGAGCCCGACAGAGCCCGACAGAGCCCAGTAGAGCCCGACAGAGCCCGACAGAGCCCGACAGGGCCCGACAGGGCCCGACAGAGCCCGACAGAGCCCGACAGAGCCCGACAGGGCCCAGTAGAGCCCGACAGAGCCCGACAGAGCCCGACAGAGCCCAGTAGAGCCCGACAGAGCCCGACAGAGCCCGACAGGGCCCGACAGGGCCCGACAGAGCCCGACAGAGCCCGACAGGGCCCGACAGAGCCCGACAGAGCCCAGTAGAGCCCGACAGAGCCCGACAGAGCCCGACAGAGCCCGACAGGGCCCGACAGAGACCGAGAGGGCCCGACAGGGCCCGACAGGGCCCGACAGAGCCCAGTAGAGCCCGACAGAGCCCGACAGAGCCCGACAGGGCCCGACAGGGCCCGACAGGGCCCAGTAGAGCCCGACAGAGCCCGACAGAGCCCGACAGAGCCCGACAGGGCCCGACAGGGCCCGACAGAGCCCGACAGGGCCCGACAGGGCCCGACAGAGCCCGACAGGGCCCGACAGGGCTCAGTAGAGCCCGACAGAGCCCGACAGAGCCCGACAGAGCCCGACAGGGCCCGACAGGGCCCAGTAGAGCCCGACAGAGCCCGACAGAGCCCGACAGAGCCCAGTAGAGCCCAGTAGAGCCCGACAGAGCCCGACACAGCCCGACAGAGCCCGACAGAGCCCGACAGGGCCCGACAGAGCCCGACAGGGCCCGACAGAGCCCGACAGAGCCCGACAGAGCCCGACAGGGCCCGACAGAGCCCGACAGAGCCCGACAGGGCCCAGTAGAGCCCGACAGAGCCCGACAGAGCGCGACAGAACCCGACAGGGCCCAGTAGAGCCCGACAGAGCCCGACAGGGCCCGACAGAGCCCGACAGAGCCCGACAGAGCCCGACAGCGCCCGACAGGGCCCAGTAGAGCCCGACAGAGCCCGACAGAGCCCGACAGAGCCCGACAGGGCCCGACAGAGCCCGACAGGGCCCGACAGGGCCCAGTAGAGCCCGACAGAGCCCAACAGGGCCCGACAGAGCCCGACAGAGCCCGACAGGGCCCAGTAGAGCCCGACAGAGCCCGACAGAGCCCGACAGAGCCCGACAGGGCCCAGTAGAGCCCGACAGAGCCCGACAGAGCCCGACAGGGCCCGACAGAGCCCGACAGAGCCCGACAGAGCCCGACAGGGCCCGACAGAGCCCGACAGAGCCCGACAGAGCCCGACAGAGCCCGACAGAGCCCGACAGGGCCCGACAGAGCCCGACAGAGCCCGACAGAGCCCGACAGGGCCCGACAGAGCCCGACAGAGCCCGACAGAGCCCGACAGAGCCCGACAGAGCCCGACAGAGCCCGACAGGGCCCGACAGAGCCCGACAGAGCCCGACAGAGCCCGACAGGGCCCGACAGAGCCCGACAGGGCCCAGTAGAGCCCGACAGAGCCCGACAGAGCCCGACAGAGCCCGACAGAGCCCGACAGAGCCCGACAGGGCCCAGTAGAGCCCGACAGAGCCCGACAGAGCCCGACAGAGCCCAGTAGAGCCCGACAGAGCCCGACAGAGCCCGACAGGGCCCGACAGGGCCCGACAGAGCCCGACAGAGCCCGACAGGGCCCGACAGGGCCCGACAGAGCCCAGTAGAGCCCGACAGAGCCCGACAGAGCCCGACAGAGCCCGACAGGGCCCGACAGGGCCCAGTAGAGCCCGACAGAGCCCGACAGGGCCCGACAGAGCCCGACAGAGCCCGACAGAGCCCGACAGGGCCCGACAGGGCCCGACAGGGCACGACAGAGCCCGACAGGGCCCGACAGGGCCCAGTAGAGCCCGACAGAGCCCGACAGAGCCCGACAGGGCCCGACAGGGCCCAGTAGAGCCCGACAGAGCCCGACAGAGCCCGACAGAGCCCAGTAGAGCCCAGTAGAGCCCGACAGAGCCCGACACAGCCCGACAGAGCCCGACAGGGCCCGACAGAGCCCGACAGGGCCCGACAGGGCCCGACAGAGCCCGACAGAGCCCGACAGGGCCCAGTAGAGCCCGACAGAGCCCGACAGAGCCCGACAGAGCCCGACAGGGACCGACAGAGCCCGACAGAGCCCGACAGGGCCCGACAGGGCCCGACAGAGCCCGACAGAGCCCGACAGGGCCCGACAGAGCCCGACAGAGCCCGACAGAGCCCGACAGAGCCCGACAGGGCCCAGTAGAGCCCAGTAGAACCCGACAGAGCCCAGTAGAGCCCAACAGAGCCCGACAGAGCCCGACAGAGCCCGACAGGGCCCGACAGAGCCCGACAGAGCCCGACAGAGCCCGACAGGGCCCGACAGAGCCCGACAGGGCCCAGTAGAGACCGACAGAGCCCGACAAAGCCCGACAGAGCCCGACAGAGCCCAGTAGAGCCCGACAGAGCCCGACAGAGCCCGACAGGGCCCGACAGAGCCCGACAGAGCCCAGTAGAGCCCGACAGAGCCCGTCAGGGCCCGACAGGGCCCGACAGGGCCCAGTAGAGCCCGACAGAGCCCGACAGAGCCCGACAGAGCCCGACAGGGCCCGACAGAGCCCGACAGAGCCCGACAGGGCCCGACTAGGCCCGACAGAGCCCGACAGGGCCCGACAGGGCCCAGTAGAACCCGACAGAGCCCGACAGAGCCCGACAGGGCCCGACAGGGCCCAGTAGAGCCCGACAGAGCCCGACAGAGCCCGACAGAACCCGACAGAGCCCGACAGAGCCCAGCAGAGCCCGACAGGGCCCATCAGGGCCCGACAGGGCCCAGTAGAGCCCGACAGAGCCCGACAAAGCCCGACAGAGCCCGACAGAGCCCAGTAGAGCCCGACAGAGCCCGACAGGGCCCGACAGAGCCCGACAGAGCCCGACAGAGCCCAGTAGAGCCCGACAGAGCCCGTCAGGGCCCGACAGGGCCCAACAGGGCCCAGTAGAGCCCGACAGAGCCCGACAGAGCCCGACAGGGCCCGACAGAGCCCGACAGAGCCCGACAGGGCCCGACAGGGCCCGACAGAGCCCGACAGGGCCCAGTAGAGCCCGACAGAGCCCGTCAGGGCCCGACAGGGCCCAACAGGGCCCAGTAGAGCCCGACAGAGCCCGACAGAGCCCGACAGGGCCCAGTAGAGCCCGACAGGGCCCGACAGGGCCCGACAGAGCCCGACAGAGCCCGACAGGGCCCGACAGGGCCCGACAGAGCCCGACAGGGCCCAGTAGAGCCCGACAGAGCCTGACAGAGCCCGACAGGGCCCGACAGAGCCCGACAGAGCCCGACAGGGCCCGACAGAGCCCGACAGGGCCCGACAGAGCCCGACAGAGCCCGACAGAGCCCGACAGGGCCCCACAGAGCCCGAAAGAGCCCGACAGGGCCCAGTAGAGCCCGACAGAGCCCGACAGAGCCCGACAGAGCCCGACAGAGCCCGACAGAGCCCAGTAAAGCCCGACAGAGCCCGACAGGGCCCGACAGGGCCCGACAGAGCCCGACAGAGCCCGACAGAGCCCGACAGGGCCCAGTAGAGCCCGACAGAGCCCGACAGAGCCCGACAGAGCCCAGTAGAGCCCGACAGAGCCCGACAGAGCCCGACAGAGCCCGACAGGGCCCAACAGAGCCCGACAGAGCCCGACAGGGCCCGACAGGGCCCGACAGAGCCCAGTAGAGCCCGACAGAGCCCGACAGGGCCCGACAGGGCCCGACAGGGCCCAGTAGAGCCCGACAGAGCCCGACAGAGCCCGACAGAGCCCGACAGGGCCCGACAGGGCCCGACAGGGCCCGACAGAGCCCGACAGGGCCCGACAGAGCCCGACAGAGCCCGACAGGGCCCGACAGGGCCCAGTAGAGCCCGACAGAGCCCGACAGAGCCCGACAGAGCCCGACAGGGCCCGACAGGGCCCGACAGGGCCCAGTAGAGCCCGACAGAGCCCGACACAGCCCGACAGAGCCCGACAGAGCCCGACAGGGCCCGACAGAGCCCGACAGGGCCCGACAGAGCCCGACAGAGCCCGACAGAGCCCGACAGGGCCCAGTAGAGCCCGACAGAGCCCGACAGAGCCCGACAGAGCCCGACAGAGCCCGACAGAGCCCGACAGGGCCCGACAGGGCCCGACAGAGCCCGACAGAGCCCGACAGGGCCCGACAGAGCCCGACAGAGCCCGACAGAGCCCGACAGGGCCCAGTAGAGCCCAGTAGAACCCGACAGAGCCCAGTAGAGCCCGACAGAGCCCGACAGAGCCCGACAGAGCCCGACAGGGCCCGACAGAGCCCGACAGGGCCCAGTAGAGCCCAGCAGAGCCCGACAAAGCCCGACAGAGCCCGACAGAGCCCAGTAGAGCCCGACAGAGCCCGACAGAGCCCGACAGGGCCCGACAGGGCCCGACAGAGCCCAGTAGAGCCCGACAGAGCCCGTCAGGGCCCGACAGGGCCCGACAGGGCCCAGTAGAGCCCGACAGAGCCCGACAGAGCCCAGTAGAGCCCAGTAGAGCCCGACAGAGCCCGACAGAGCCCGACAGAGCCCGACAGAGCCCGACAGGGCCCGACAGAGCCCGACAGAGCCCGACAGGGCCGAGTAGAGCCCGACAGAGCCCGACAGAGCCCGACAGGGTCCGACAGGGCCCGACAGAGCCCGACAGGGCCCGACAGGGCCCGACAGAGCCCAGTAGAGCCCGACAGAGCCCGACAGAGCCCGACAGAGCCCGACAGAACCCGACAGAGCCCGACAGAGCCCAGCAGAGCCCGACAGAGCCCATCAGGGCCCGACAGGGCCCAGTAGAGCCCGACAGAGCCCGACAGAGCCCGACAGAGCCCGACAGGGCCCGACAGAGCCCGACAGAGCCCGACAGAGCCCAGTAGAGCCCGACAGAGCCCGTCAGGGCCCGACAGGGCCCGACAGGGCCCAGTAGAGCCCGACAGAGCCCGACAGAGCCCAGTAGAGCCCAGTAGAGCCCGACAGAGCCCGACACAGCCCGACAGAGCCCGACAGGGCCCGACAGGGCCCGACAGGGCCCAGTAGAGCCCGACAGAGCCCGACAGAGCCCGACAGAGCCCGACAGGGCCCGACAGGGCCCGACAGAGCCCAGTAGAGCCCGACAGAGCCCGACAGAGCCCGACAGAACCCGACAGAGCCCGACAGAGCCCAGTAGAGCCCGACAGAGCCCGACAGAGCCCGACAGAGCCCGACAGGGCCCGACAGGTCCCGACAGGGCCCACTAGAGCCCGACAGAGCCCGACAGAGCCCGACAGGGCCCGACAGGGCCCGACAGGGCCCAGAAGAGCCCGACAGAGCCCGACAGAGCCCGACAGAGCCCGACAGAACCCGACAGAGCCCGACAGAGCCCGACAGAGCCCGACAGGGCCCGACAGGGCCCGACAGAGCCCGACAGGGCCCGACAGAGCCCGACAGGGCCCGACAGAGCCCGACAGAGCCCGACAGGGCCCAGTAGAGCCCGACAGAGCCCGACAGAGCCCAGTAGAGCCCGACAGAGCCCGACAGAGCCCGACAGGGCCCGACAGAGTCCGACAGAGCCCGACAGGGCCCAGTAGAGCCCGACAGAGCCCGACAGAGCCCGACAGAGCCCAGTAGAGCCCGACAGAGCCCGACAGAGCCCGACAGGGCCCGACAGGGCCCGACAGGGCCCGACAGAGCCCGACAGGGCCCGACAGGGCCCGACAGAGCCCAGTAGAGCCCGACAGAGCCCGACAGAGCCCGACAGAGCCTGACAGGGCCCGACAGGGCCCGACAGGGCCCAGTAGAGCCCGACAGAGCCCGACAGAGCCCGACAGAGCCCGACAGGGCCCGACAGGGCCCGACAGGGCACGACAGAGCCCGACAGGGCCCAGTAGAGCCCGACAGAGCCCGACAGAGCCCGACAGAGCCCGACAGGGCCCGACAGGGCCCAGTAGAGTCCGACAGAGCCCGACAGAGCCCGACAGGGCCCGACAGAGCCCGACAGAGCCCGACAGGGCCCAGTAGAGCCCGACAGAGCCCGACAGAGCGCGACAGAACCCGACAGGGCCCAGTAGAGCCCGACAGAGCCCGACAGGGCCCGACAGAGCCCGACAGAGCGCGACAGAGCCCGACAGCGCCCGACAGGGCCCAGTAGAGCCCGACAGAGCCCGACAGAGCCCGACAGAGCCCGACAGGGCCCGACAGAGCCCGACAGGGCCCGACAGGGCCCAGTAGAGCCCGACAGAGCCCAACAGGGCCCGACAGAGCCCGACAGAGCCCGACAGGGCCCAGTAGAGCCCGACAGAGCCCGACAGAGCCCGACAGAGCCCGACAGGGCCCAGTAGAGCCCGACAGAGCCCGACAGAGCCCGACAGAGCCCGACAGGGCCCGACAGAGCCCGACAGGGCCCGACAGAGCCCGACAGAGCCCGACAGAGCCCGACAGGGCCCGACAGAGACCGACAGAGCCCGACAGGGCCCGACAGAGCCCAGTAAAGCCCGACAGAGCCCGACAGAGCCCGACAGAGCCCGACAGGGCCCGACAGGGCCCGACAGAGCCCGACAGGGCCCAGTAGAGCCCGACAGAGCCCGACAGAGCCCGACAGAGCCCAGTAGAGCCCGACAGAGCCCGACAGAGCCCGACAGGGCCCGACAGGGCCCGACAGAGCCCGACAGAGCCCGACAGGGCCCGACAGGGCCCGACAGAGCCCAGTAGAGCCCGACAGAGCCCGACAGAGCCCGACAGAGCCCGACAGGGCCCGACAGGGCCCAGTAGAGCCCGACAGAGCCCGACAGGGCCCGACAGAGCCCGACAGAGCCCGACAGAGCCCGACAGAGCCCGACAGGGCCCGACAGGGCCCGACAGGGCACGACAGAGCCCGACAGGGCCCGACAGGGCCCAGTAGAGCCCGACAGAGCCCGACAGAGCCCGACAGGGCCCGACAGGGCCCAGTAGAGCCCGACAGAGCCCGACAGAGCCCGACAGAGCCCAGTAGAGCCCAGTAGAGCCCGACAGAGCCCGACAGAGCCCGACAGGGCCCGACAGAGCCCGACAGGGCCCGACAGGGCCCGACAGGGCCCGACAGGGCCCAGTAGAGCCAGACAGAGCCCGACAGAGCCCGACAGAGCCCGACAGGGACCGACAGAGCCCGACAGAGCCCGACAGGGCCCGACAGGGCCCGACAGAGCCCGACAGAGCCCGACAGGGCCCGACAGAGCCCGACAGAGCCCGACAGAGCCCGACAGAGCCCGACAGGGCCCAGTAGAGCCCAGTAGAACCCGACAGAGCCCAGTAGAGCCCAACAGAGCCCGACAGAGCCCGACAGAGCCCTACAGGGCCCGACAGAGCCCGACAGAGCCTGACAGAGCCCGACAGAGCCCGACAGAGCCCGACAGGGCCCAGTAGAGCCCGACAGAGCCCGACAAAGCCCGACAGAGCCCGACAGAGCCCAGTAGAGCCCGACAGAGCCCGACAGAGCCCGACAGGGCCCGACAGAGCCCGACAGAGCCCAGTAGAGCCCGACAGAGCCCGACAGAGCCCGACAGGGCCCGACAGGGCCCAGTAGAGCCCGACAGAGCCCGACAGAGCCCGACAGGGCCCGACAGGGCCCGACAGGGCCCGACAGGGCCCAGTAGAGCCCGACAGAGCCCGACAGAGCCCGACAGAACCCGACAGAGCCCGACAGAGCCCAGCAGAGCCCGACAGGGCCCATCAGGGCCCGACAGGGCCCAGTAGAGCCCGACAGAGCCCGACAAAGCCCGACAGAGCCCGACAGAGCCCAGTAGAGCCCGACAGAGCCCGACAGGGCCCGACAGAGCCCGACAGAGCCCGACAGAGCCCAGTAGAGCCCGACAGAGCCCGTCAGGGCCCGACAGGGCCCGACAGGGCCCAGTAGAGCCCGACAGAGCCCGACAGAGCCCGACAGAGCCCGACAGGGCCCGACAGAGCCCGACAGAGCCCGACAGGGCCCGACAGGGCCCGACAGGGCCCAGTAGAGCCCGACAGGGCCCGACAGGGCCCGACAGAGCCCGACAGAGCCCGACAGGGCCCGACAGGGCCCGACAGAGCCCGACAGGGCCCAGTAGAGCCCGACAGAGCCTGACAGAGCCCGACAGGGCCCGACAGAGCCCGACAGAGCCCGACAGGGCCCGACAGAGCCCGACAGGGCCCGACAGAGCCCGACAGGGCCCCACAGAGCCCGAAAGAGCCCGACAGGGCCCAGTAGAGCCCGACAGAGCCCGACAGAGCCCGACAGAGCCCGACAGAGCCCGACAGACCCCAGTAAAGCCCGACAGAGCCCGACAGGGCCCGACAGGGCCCGACAGAGCCCGACAGAGCCCGACAGAGCCCGACAGGGCCCAGTAGAGCCCGACAGAGCCCGACAGAGCCCGACAGAGCCCAGTAGAGCCCGACAGAGCCCGACAGAGCCCGACAGAGCCCGACAGGGCCCTACAGAGCCCGACAGAGCCCGACAGGGCCCGACAGGGCCCGACAGAGCCCAGTAGAGCCCGACAGAGCCCGACAGGGCCCGACAGGGCCCGACAGGGCCCAGTAGAGCCCGACAGAGCCCGACAGAGCCCGACAGAGCCCGACAGGGCCCGACAGGGCCCGACAGGGCCCGACAGAGCCCGACAGAGCCCGACAGGGCCCGACAGGGCCCAGTAGAGCCCGACAGAGCCCGACAGAGCCCGACAGAGCCCGACAGGGCCCGACAGGGCCCGACAGGGCCCGACAGGGCCCAGTAGAGCCCGACAGAGCCCGACACAGCCCGACAGAGCCCGACAGAGCCCGACAGGGCCCGACAGAGCCCGACAGGGCCCGACAGAGCCCGACAGAGCCCGACAGGGCCCAGTAGAGCCCGACAGAGCCCGACAGAGCCCGACAGGGCCCGACAGAGCCCGACAGAGCCCGACAGGGCCCGACAGGGCCCGACAGAGCCCGACAGGGCCCGACAGGGACCGACAGGGCCCAGTAGAGCCCAACAGAGCCCGACAAAGCCCGACAGAGCCCGACAGAGCCCAGTAGAGCCCGACAGAGCCCGACAGAGCCCGACAGGGCCCGACAGGGCCCGACAGAGCCCAGTAGAGCCCGACAGAGCCCGTCAGGGCCCGACAGGGCCCGACAGGGCCCAGTAGAGCCCGACAGAGCCCGACAGAGCCCAGTAGAGCCCAGTAGAGCCCGACAGAGCCCGACAGAGCCCGACAGAGCCCGACAGGGCCCGACAGAGCCCGACAGAGCCCGACAGGGCCGAGTAGAGCCCGACAGAGCCCGACAGAGCCCGACAGGGTCCGACAGGGCCCGACAGAGCCCGACAGGGCCCGACAGGGCCCGACAGAGCCCAGTAGAGCCCGACAGAGCCCGACAGAGCCCGACAGAGCCCGACAGAACCCGACAGAGCCCGACAGAGCCCAGCAGAGCCCGACAGAGCCCATCAGGGCCCGACAGGGCCCAGTAGAGCCCGACAGAGCCCGACAGAGCCCGACAGAGCCCGACAGGGCCCGACAGAGCCCGACAGAGCCCGACAGAGCCCAGTAGAGCCCGACAGAGCCCGTCAGGGCCCGACAGGGCCCGACAGGGCCCAGTAGAGCCCGACAGAGCCCGACAGAGCCCAGTAGAGCCCAGTAGAGCCCGACAGAGCCCGACACAGCCCGACAGAGCCCGACAGGGCCCGACAGGGCCCGACAGGGCCCAGTAGAGCCCGACAGAGCCCGACAGAGCCCGACAGAGCCCGACAGGGCCCGACAGGGCCCGACAGAGCCCAGTAGAGCCCGACAGAGCCCGACAGAGCCCGACAGAACCCGACAGAGCCCGACAGAGCCCAGTAGAGCCCGACAGAGCCCGACAGAGCCCGACAGAGCCCGACAGGGCCCGACAGGTCCCGACAGGGCCCACTAGAGCCCGACAGAGCCCGACAGAGCCCGACAGGGCCCGACAGAACCCGACAGAGCCCGACAGAGCCCGACAGAGCCCGACAGGGCCCGACAGGGCCCGACAGAGCCCGACAGGGCCCGACAGAGCCCGACAGAACCCGACAGAGCCCGACAGAGCCCGACAGAGCCCGACAGAGCCCGACAGGGCCCGACAGGGCCCGACAGAGCCCGACAGAGCCCGACAGAGCCCGACAGGGCCCGACAGGGCCCGACAGAGCCCGACAGGGCCCGACAGAGCCCGACAGAGCCCGACAGGGCCCAATAGAGCCCGACAGAGCCCGACAGAGCCCAGTAGAGCCCGACAGAGCCCGACAGAGCCCGACAGGGCCCGACAGAGTCCGACAGAGCCCGACAGGGCCCAGTAGAGCCCGACAGAGCCCGACAGAGCCCGACAGAGCCCAGTAGAGCCCGACAGAGCCCGACAGGGCCCGACAGAGCCCGACAGGGCCCGACAGGGCCCGACAGAGCCCAGTAGAGCCCGACAGAGCCCGACAGAGCCCGACAGAGCCTGACAGGGCCCGACAGGGCCCGACAGAGCCCGACAGGGCCCAGTAGAGCCCGACAGAGTCCGACAGAGCCCGACAGAGCCCGACAGGGCCCGACAGGGCCCGACAGGGCACGACAGAGCCCGACAGGGCCCAGTAGAGCCCGACAGAGCCCGACAGAGCCCGACAGAGCCCGACAGGGCCCGACAGGGCCCAGTAGAGTCCGACAGAGCCCGACAGAGCCCGACAGGGCCCAGTAGAGCCCAACAGAGCCCGACAGAGCCCGACAGAGCCCGACAGGGACCGACAGGGACCGACAGAGCCCGACAGAGCCCGACAGGTCCCGACAGGGCCCGACAGAGCCCGACAGAGCCCGACAGAACCCGACAGGGACCGACAGGGACCGACAGGGCCCGACAGGGCCCGACAGGGCCCGACAGGGCCCGACAGAGCCCGACAGGGCCCGAGAGATCCCGACAGAGCCCAACAGAGCCCGACAGGGCCCAGTAGAGCCCAGTAGAACCCGACAGAGCCCAGTAGAGCCCGACAGAGCCCGACAGAGCCCGACAGAGCCCGACAGAGCCCGACAGGGCCCAGTAGAGCCCGACAGAGCCCGACAAAGCCCGACAGAGCCCGACAGAGCCCAGTAGAGCCCGACAGAGCCCGACAGAGCCCGACAGGGCCCGACAGAGCCCGACAGAGCCCAGTAGAGCCCGACAGAGCCCGTCAGGGCCCGACAGGCCCCGACAGGGCCCAGTAGAGCCCGACAGATCCCGACAGAGCCCAGTAGAGCCCGACAGAGCCGAGAGGGCCCGACAGAGCCCGACAGAGCCCGACAGAGCCCGACAGAGCCCGACAGGGCCCGACAGAGCCCGACAGAGCCCGACAGAGCCCGACAGGGCCCAGTAGAGCCCGACAGAGCCCGACAGAGCCCGACAGAACCCGACAGGGCCCAGTAGAGCCCGACAGAGCCCGACAGAGCCCGACAGAGCCCGACAGGGCCCGACAGGGCCCGACAGAGCCCGACAGCACCCGACAGGGCCCAGTAGAGCCCGACAGAGCCCGACAGAGCCCGACAGAGCCCGACAGGGCCCGACAGAGCCCGACAGAGCCCGACAGGGCCCAGTAGAGCCCGACAGAGCCCAACAGGGCCCGACAGAGCCCAACAGGGCCCGACAGAGTCCGACAGGGCCCAGTAGAGCCCGACAGAGCCCGACAGAGCCCGACAGAGCCCGACAGGGCCCGACAGAGCCCGACAGAGCCCGACAGGGCCCAACAGAGCCCGACAGGGCCCGACAGGGCCCAGTAGAGCCCGACAGAGCCCGACAGAGCCCGACAGAGCCCGACAGGGCCCGACAGGGCCCGACAGGGCCCGACAGGGCCCAGTAGAGCCCGACAGAGAACGATAGAGCCCGACAGGGCCCGACAGGGCCCAGTAGAGCCCGACAGAGAACGATAGAGCCCGACAGGGCCCGACAGGGCCCAGTAGAGCCCGACAGAGCCCGACAGAGCCCGACAGAGCCCGACAGGGCCCGACAGGGCCCAGTAGAGCCCGACAGAGAACGATAGAGCCCGACAGGGCCCGACAGGGCCCAGTAGAGCCCGACAGAGCCCGACAGAGCCCGACAGAGCCCGACAGGGCCCGACAGGGCCCGACAGGGCCCGACAGAGCCCGACAGGGCCCGACAGAGCCCGACAGAGCCCGACAGGGCCCGACAGGGCCCAGTAGAGCCCGACAGAGCCCGACAGAGCCCGACAGAGCCCGACAGGGCCCGACAGGGCCCGACAGGGCCCAGTAGAGCCCGACAGAGCCCGACACAGCCCGACAGAGCCCGACACAGCCCGACAGGGCCCGACAGAGCCCGACAGGGCCTGACAGAGCCCGACAGAGCCCGACAGAGCCCGACAGGGCCCAGTAGAGCCCGACAGAGCCCGACAGAGCCCGACAGGGCCCGACAGAGCCCGACAGAGCCCGACAGGGCCCGACAGGGCCCGACAGAGCCCGACAGAGCCCGACAGGGCCCGACAGAGCCCGACAGAGCCCGACAGAGCCCGACAGGGCCCAGTAGAGCCCAGTAGAACCCGACAGAGCCCAGTAGAGCCCGACAGAGCCCGACAGAGCCCGACAGAGCCCGACAGGGCCCGACAGAGCCCGACAGGGCCCAGTAGAGCCCAACAGAGCCCGACAAAGCCCGACAGAGCCCGACAGAGCCCAGTAGAGCCCGACAGAGCCCGACAGAGCCCGACAGGGCCCGACAGGGCCCGACAGAGCCCAGTAGAGCCCGACAGAGCCCGTCAGGGCCCGACAGGGCCCGACAGGGCCCAGTAGAGCCCGACAGAGCCCGACAGAGCCCAGTAGAGCCCAGTAGAGCCCGACAGAGCCCGACAGAGCCCGACAGAGCCCGACAGAGCCCGACAGGGCCCGACAGAGCCCGACAGAGCCCGACAGGGCCGAGTAGAGCCCGACAGAGCCCGACAGAGCCCGACAGGGTCCGACAGGGCCCGACAGAGCCCGACAGGGCCCGACAGGGCCCGACAGAGCCCAGTAGAGCCCGACAGAGCCCGACAGAGCCCGACAGAGCCCGACAGAACCCGACAGAGCCCGACAGAGCCCAGCAGAGCCCGACAGAGCCCATCAGGGCCCGACAGGGCCCAGTAGAGCCCGACAGAGCCCGACAGAGCCCGACAGAGCCCGACAGGGCCCGACAGAGCCCGACAGAGCCCGACAGAGCCCAGTAGAGCCCGACAGAGCCCGTCAGGGCCCGACAGGGCCCGACAGGGCCCAGTAGAGCCCGACAGAGCCCGACAGAGCCCAGTAGAGCCCAGTAGAGCCCGACAGAGCCCGACACAGCCCGACAGAGCCCGACAGGGCCCGACAGGGCCCGACAGGGCCCAGTAGAGCCCGACAGAGCCCGACAGAGCCCGACAGAGCCCGACAGGGCCCGACAGGGCCCGACAGAGCCCAGTAGAGCCCGACAGAGCCCGACAGAGCCCGACAGAACCCGACAGAGCCCGACAGAGCCCAGTAGAGCCCGACAGAGCCCGACAGAGCCCGACAGAGCCCGACAGGGCCCGACAGGTCCCGACAGGGCCCACTAGAGCCCGACAGAGCCCGACAGAGCCCGACAGGGCCCGACAGGGCCCGACAGGGCCCAGAAGAGCCCGACAGAGCCCGACAGAGCCCGACAGAGCCCGACAGAACCCGACAGAGCCCGACAGAGCCCGACAGAGCCCGACAGGGCCCGACAGGGCCCGACAGGGCCCGACAGAGCCCGACAGGGCCCGACAGAGCCCGACAGAGCCCGACAGGGCCCAGTAGAGCCCGACAGAGCCCGACAGAGCCCAGTAGAGCCCGACAGAGCCCGACAGAGCCCGACAGGGCCCGACAGAGTCCGACAGAGCCCGACAGGGCCCAGTAGAGCCCGACAGAGCCCGACAGAGCCCGACAGAGCCCAGTAGAGCCCGACAGAGCCCGACAGAGCCCGACAGGGCCCGACAGGGCCCGACAGGGCCCGACAGAGCCCGACAGGGCCCGACAGGGCCCGACAGAGCCCAGTAGAGCCCGACAGAGCCCGACAGAGCCCGACAGAGCCTGACAGGGCCCGACAGGGCCCGACAGGGCCCAGTAGAGCCCGACAGAGCCCGACAGAGCCCGACAGAGCCCGACAGGGCCCGACAGGGCCCGACAGGGCACGACAGAGCCCGACAGGGCCCAGTAGAGCCCGACAGAGCCCGACAGAGCCCGACAGAGCCCGACAGGGCCCGACAGGGCCCAGTCGAGTCCGACAGAGCCCGACAGAGCCCGACAGGGCCCGACAGAGCCCGACAGAGCCCGACAGGGCCCAGTAGAGCCCGACAGAGCCCGACAGAGCGCGACAGAACCCGACAGGGCCCAGTAGAGCCCGACAGAGCCCGACAGGGCCCGACAGAGCCCGACAGAGCCCGACAGAGCCCGACAGCGCCCGACAGGGCCCAGTAGAGCCCGACAGAGCCCGACAGAGCCCGACAGAGCCCGACAGGGCCCGACAGAGCCCGACAGGGCCCGACAGGGCCCAGTAGAGCCCGACAGAGCCCAACAGGGCCCGACAGAGCCCGACAGAGCCCGACAGGGCCCAGTAGAGCCCGACAGAGCCCGACAGAGCCCGACAGAGCCCGACAGGGCCCAGTAGAGCCCGACAGAGCCCGACAGAGCCCGACAGAGCCCGACAGGGCCCGACAGAGCCCGACAGGGCCCGACAGAGCCCGACAGAGCCCGACAGAGCCCGACAGGGCCCGACAGAGACCGACAGAGCCCGACAGGGCCCGACAGAGCCCAGTAAAGCCCGACAGAGCCCGACAGAGCCCGACAGAGCCCGACAGGGCCCGAGAGGGCCCGACAGAGCCCGACAGGGCCCAGTAGAGCCCGACAGAGCCCGACAGAGCCCGACAGAGCCCAGTAGAGCCCGACAGAGCCCGACAGAGCCCGACAGGGCCCGACAGGGCCCGACAGAGCCCGACAGAGCCCGACAGGGCCCGACAGGGCCCGACAGAGCCCAGTAGAGCCCGACAGAGCCCGACAGAGCCCGACAGAGCCCGACAGGGCCCGACAGGGCCCAGTAGAGCCCGACAGAGCCCGACAGGGCCCGACAGAGCCCGACAGAGCCCGACAGAGCCCGACAGAGCCCGACAGGGCCCGACAGGGCCCGACAGGGCACGACAGAGCCCGACAGGGCCCGACAGGGCCCAGTAGAGCCCGACAGAGCCCGACAGAGCCCGACAGGGCCCGACAGGGCCCAGTAGAGCCCGACAGAGCCCGACAGAGCCCGACAGAGCCCAGTAGAGCCCAGTAGAGCCCGACAGAGCCCGACACAGCCCGACAGGGCCCGACAGAGCCCGACAGGGCCCGACAGGGCCCGACAGGGCCCGACAGAGCCCGACAGAGCCCGACAGGGCCCAGTAGAGCCCGACAGAGCCCGACAGAGCCCGACAGAGCCCGACAGGGACCGACAGAGCCCGACAGAGCCCGACAGGGCCCGACAGGGCCCGACAGAGCCCGACAGAGCCCGACAGGGCCCGACAGAGCCCGACAGAGCCCGACAGAGCCCGACAGAGCCCGACAGGGCCCAGTAGAGCCCAGTAGAACCCGACAGAGCCCAGTAGAGCCCAACAGAGCCCGACAGAGCCCGACAGAGCCCGACAGGGCCCGACAGAGCCCGACAGAGCCTGACAGAGCCCGACAGAGCCCGACAGAGCCCGACAGGGCCCAGTAGAGCCCGACAGAGCCCGACAAAGCCCGACAGAGCCCGACAGAGCCCAGTAGAGCCCGACAGAGCCCGACAGAGCCCGACAGGGCCCGACAGAGCCCGACAGAGCCCAGTAGAGCCCGACAGAGCCCGTCAGGGCCCGACAGGGCCCGACAGGGCCCAGTAGAGCCCGACAGAGCCCGACAGAGCCCAGTAGAGCCCGACAGAGCCCGACAGAGCCCGACAGAGCCCGACAGAGCCCGACAGGGCCCGACTAGGCCCGACAGAGCCCGACAGGGCCCGACAGGGCCCAGTAGAGCCCGACAGAGCCCGACAGAGCCCGACAGGGCCCGACAGGGCCCGACAGGGCCCGACAGGGCCCAGTAGAGCCCGACAGAGCCCGACAGAGCCCGACAGAACCCGACAGAGCCCGACAGAGCCCAGCAGAGCCCGACAGGGCCCATCAGGGCCCGACAGGGCCCAGTAGAGCCCGACAGAGCCCGACAAAGCCCGACAGAGCCCGACAGAGCCCAGTAGAGCCCGACAGAGCCCGACAGGGCCCGACAGAGCCCGACAGAGCCCGACAGAGCCCAGTAGAGCCCGACAGAGCCCGTCAGGGCCCGACAGGGCCCGACAGGGCCCAGTAGAGCCCGACAGAGCCCGACAGAGCCCGACAGAGCCCGACAGGGCCCGACAGAGCCCGACAGAGCCCGACAGGGCCCGACAGGGCCCGACAGGGCCCAGTAGAGCCCGACAGGGCCCGACAGGGCCCGACAGAGCCCGACAGAGCCCGACAGGGCCCGACAGGGCCCGACAGAGCCCGACAGGGCCCAGTAGAGCCCGACAGAGCCTGACAGAGCCCGACAGGGCCCGACAGAGCCCGACAGAGCCCGACAGGGCCCGACAGAGCCCGACAGGGCCCGACAGAGCCCGACAGGGCCCCACAGAGCCCGAAAGAGCCCGACAGGGCCCAGTAGAGCCCGACAGAGCCCGACAGAGCCCGACAGAGCCCGACAGAGCCCGACAGACCCCAGTAAAGCCCGACAGAGCCCGACAGGGCCCGACAGGGCCCGACAGAGCCCGACAGAGCCCGACAGAGCCCGACAGGGCCCAGTAGAGCCCGACAGAGCCCGACAGAGCCCGACAGAGCCCGACAGAGCCCAGTAGAGCCCGACAGAGCCCGACAGAGCCCGACAGAGCCCGACAGGGCCCTACAGAGCCCGACAGAGCCCGACAGGGCCCGACAGGGCCCGACAGAGCCCAGTAGAGCCCGACAGAGCCCGACAGGGCCCGACAGGGCCCGACAGGGCCCAGTAGAGCCCGACAGAGCCCGACAGAGCCCGACAGAGCCCGACAGGGCCCGACAGGGCCCGACAGGGCCCGACAGGGCCCGACAGAGCCCGACAGAGCCCGACAGGGCCCGACAGGGCCCAGTAGAGCCCGACAGAGCCCGACAGAGCCCGACAGAGCCCGACAGGGCCCGACAGGGCCCGACAGGGCCCGACAGGGCCCAGTAGAGCCCGACAGAGCCCGACACAGCCCGACAGAGCCCGACAGAGCCCGACAGGGCCCGACAGAGCCCGACAGGGCCCGACAGAGCCCGACAGAGCCCGACAGAGCCCGACAGAGCCCGACAGGGCCCAGTAGAGCCCGACAGAGCCCGACAGAGCCCGACAGGGCCCGACAGAGCCCGACAGAGCCCGACAGGGCCTGACAGGGCCCGACAGAGCCCGACAGGGCCCGACAGGGACCGACAGGGCCCAGTAGAGCCCAACAGAGCCCGACAAAGCCCGACAGAGCCCGACAGAGCCCAGTAGAGCCCGACAGAGCCCGACAGAGCCCGACAGGGCCCGACAGGGCCCGACAGAGCCCAGTAGAGCCCGACAGAGCCCGTCAGGGCCCGACAGGGCCCGACAGGGCCCAGTAGAGCCCGACAGAGCCCGACAGAGCCCAGTAGAGCCCAGTAGAGCCCGACAGAGCCCGACAGAGCCCGACAGAGCCCGACAGGGCCCGACAGAGCCCGACAGAGCCCGACAGGGCCGAGTAGAGCCCGACAGAGCCCGACAGAGCCCGACAGGGTCCGACAGGGCCCGACAGAGCCCGACAGGGCCCGACAGGGCCCGACAGAGCCCAGTAGAGCCCGACAGAGCCCGACAGAGCCCGACAGAGCCCGACAGAACCCGACAGAGCCCGACAGAGCCCAGCAGAGCCCGACAGAGCCCATCAGGGCCCGACAGGGCCCAGTAGAGCCCGACAGAGCCCGACAGAGCCCGACAGAGCCCGACAGGGCCCGACAGAGCCCGACAGAGCCCGACAGAGCCCAGTAGAGCCCGACAGAGCCCGTCAGGGCCCGACAGGGCCCGACAGGGCCCAGTAGAGCCCGACAGAGCCCGACAGAGCCCAGTAGAGCCCAGTAGAGCCCGACAGAGCCCGACACAGCCCGACAGAGCCCGACAGGGCCCGACAGGGCCCGACAGGGCCCAGTAGAGCCCGACAGAGCCCGACAGAGCCCGACAGAGCCCGACAGAGCCCGACAGGGCCCGACAGGGCCCGACAGAGCCCAGTAGAGCCCGACAGAGCCCGACAGAGCCCGACAGAACCCGACAGAGCCCGACAGAGCCCAGTAGAGCCCGACAGAGCCCGACAGAGCCCGACAGAGCCCGACAGGGCCCGACAGGTCCCGACAGGGCCCACTAGAGCCCGACAGAGCCCGACAGAGCCCGACAGGGCCCGACAGGGCCCGACAGGGCCCAGAAGAGCCCGACAGAGCCCGACAGAGCCCGACAGAACCCGACAGAGCCCGACAGAGCCCGACAGAGCCCGACAGGGCCCGACAGGGCCCGACAGAGCCCGACAGGGCCCGACAGAGCCCGACAGGGCCCGACAGAGCCCGACAGAGCCCGACAGGGCCCAGTAGAGCCCGACAGAGCCCGACAGAGCCCAGTAGAGCCCGACAGAGCCCGACAGAGCCCGACAGGGCCCGACAGAGTCCGACAGAGCCCGACAGGGCCCAGTAGAGCCCGACAGAGCCCGACAGAGCCCGACAGAGCCCAGTAGAGCCCGACAGAGCCCGACAGGGCCCGACAGGGCCCGACAGGGCCCGACAGAGCCCGACAGGGCCCGACAGGGCCCGACAGAGCCCAGTAGAGCCCGACAGAGCCCGACAGAGCCCGACAGAGCCTGACAGGGCCCGACAGGGCCCGACAGAGCCCGACAGAGTCCGACAGAGCCCGACAGAGCCCGACAGGGCCCGACAGGGCCCGACAGGGCACGACAGAGCCCGACAGGGCCCAGTAGAGCCCGACAGAGCCCGACAGAGCCCGACAGAGCCCGACAGGGCCCGACAGGGCCCAGTAGAGTCCGACAGAGCCCGACAGAGCCCGACAGGGCCCAGTAGAGCCCAACAGAGCCCGACAGAGCCCGACAGAGCCCGACAGGGACCGACAGGGACCGACAGAGCCCAACAGAGCCCGACAGGTCCCGACAGGGCCCGACAGAGCCCGACAGAGCCCGACAGAACCCGACAGGGACCGACAGGGACCGACAGGGCCCGACAGGGCCCGACAGGGCCCGACAGGGCCCGACAGAGCCCGACAGGGCCCGAGAGATCCCGACAGAGCCCGACAGAGCCCGACAGGGCCCAGTAGAGCCCAGTAGAACCCGACAGAGCCCAGTAGAGCCCGACAGAGCCCGACAGAGCCCGACAGAGCCCGACAGAGCCCGACAGGGCCCAGTAGAGCCCGACAGAGCCCGACAAAGCCCGACAGAGCCCGACAGAGCCCAGTAGAGCCCGACAGAGCCCGACAGAGCCCGACAGGGCCCGACAGAGCCCGACAGAGCCCAGTAGAGCCCGACAGAGCCCGTCAGGGCCCGACAGGCCCCGACAGGGCGCAGTAGAGCCCGACAGATCCCGACAGAGCCCAGTAGAGCCCGACAGAGCCGAGAGGGCCCGACAGAGCCCGACAGAGCCCGACAGAGCCCGACAGAGCCCGACAGGGCCCGACAGAGCCCGACAGAGCCCGACAGAGCCCGACAGGGCCCAGTAGAGCCCGACAGAGCCCGACAGAGCCCGACAGAACCCGACAGGGCCCAGTAGAGCCCGACAGAGCCCGACAGAGCCCGACAGAGCCCGACAGAGCCCGACAGGGCCCGACAGGGCCCGACAGAGCCCGACAGCACCCGACAGGGCCCAGTAGAGCCCGACAGAGCCCGACAGAGCCCGACAGAGCCCGACAGGGCCCGACAGAGCCCGACAGAGCCCGACAGGGCCCAGTAGAGCCCGACAGAGCCCAACAGGGCCCGACAGAGCCCAACAGGGCCCGACAGAGTCCGACAGGGCCCAGTAGAGCCCGACAGAGCCCGACAGAGCCCGACAGAGCCCGACAGGGCCCGACAGAGCCCGACAGAGCCCGACAGGGCCCAACAGAGCCCGACAGGGCCCGACAGGGCCCAGTAGAGCCCGACAGAGCCCGACAGAGCCCGACAGAGCCCGACAGGGCCCGACAGGGCCCGACAGGGCCCGACAGGGCCCAGTAGCGCCCGACAGAGCCCGATAGAGCCCGACAGGGCCCGACAGGGCCCAGTAGAGCCCGACAGAGAACGATAGAGCCCGACAGGGCCCGACAGGGCCCAGTAGAGCCCGACAGAGAACGACAGAGCCCAGTAGAGCCCAGTAGAGCCCGACAGAGCCCGACAGAGCCCGACAGAGCCCGACAGGGCCCGACAGAGCCCGACAGAGCCCGACAGAGCCCGACAGGGCCCAGTAGAGCCCGAAAGAGCCCGACAGAGCCCAGTAGAGCCCAGTAGAGCCCGACAGGGCCCGACAGGGCCCGACAGGGCCCATTAGAGCCCGACAGAGCCCGACAGAGCCTGACAGAGCCCGACAGGGCCCGACAGAGCCCGACAGAGTCCGACAGAGCCCGACAGGGCCCAGTAGAGCCCGACAGAGCCCGACAGAGCCCGACAGGGCCCGACAGGGCCCGACAGGGCCCGACAGGGCCCAGTAGAGCCCGATAGAGCCCGACAGAGCCCGACAGAGCCCGACAGGGCCCGACAGAGCCCGACAGGGCCCGACAGGGCCCGACAGAGCCCGACAGGGCCCAATAGAGCCCGACAGGGCCCGACAGAGCCCAACAGAGCCCGACAGGGCACGACAGAGCCCGACAGAGCCCGACAGGGCCCGACACAGCCCGACAGAGCCCGACAGAGCCCGACAGAGCCCGACAGGGCCCGACAGGGCCCGACAGGGCCCAGTAGAGCACGACAGAGCCCGACAGGGCCCGACAGAGCCCGACAGAGCCCGACAGGGCCCAGTAGAGCCCGACAGAGCCCGACAGAGCCCGACAGAGCCCGACAGGGCCCGACAGGGCCCTGTAGAGCCCGACAGAGCCCGACAGAGCCCAGTAGAGCCCAGTAGAGCCCGACAGAGCCCGACAGAGCCCAACAGAGCCCGACAGAGCCCGACAGAGCCCAGTAGAGCCCAGTAGAGTCCGACAGGGCCCGACAGGGCCCGACAGGGCCCATTAGAGCCCGACAGAGCCCGACAGAGCCTGACAGGGCCCGACAGGGCCCGACAGAGCCCGACAGAGCCCGACAGAGCCCGACAGAGCCCGACAGGGCCCGACAGAGCCCGACAGAGCCCGACAGAGCCCAACAGAGCCCGACAGAGCCCGACAGAGCCCAGTAGAGCCCAGTAGAGTCCGACAGGGCCCGACAGGGCCCGACAGGGCCCATTAGAGCCCGACAGAGCCCGACAGAGCCCGACAGGGCCCGACAGGGCCCAGTAGAGTCCGACAGAGCCCGACAGAGCCCGACAGGGCCCAGTAGAGCCCAACAGAGCCCGACAGAGCCCGACAGAGCCCGACAGGGACCGACAGGGACCGACAGAGCCCGACAGAGCCCGACAGGTCCCGACAGGGCCCGACAGAGCCCGACAGAGCCCGACAGAACCCGACAGGGACCGACAGGGACCGACAGGGCCCGACAGGGCCCGACAGAGCCCGACAGGGCCCGAGAGATCCCGACAGAGCCCGACAGAGCCCGACAGGGCCCAGTAGAGCCCAGTAGAACCCGACAGAGCCCAGTAGAGCCCGACAGAGCCCGACAGAGCCCGACAGAGCCCGACAGAGCCCGACAGGGCCCAGTAGAGCCCGACAGAGCCCGACAAAGCCCGACAGAGCCCGACAGAGCCCAGTAGAGCCCGACAGAGCCCGACAGAGCCCGACAGGGCCCGACAGAGCCCGACAGAGCCCAGTAGAGCCCGACAGAGCCCGTCAGGGCCCGACAGGCCCCGACAGGGCCCAGTAGAGCCCGACAGATCCCGACAGAGCCCAGTAGAGCCCGACAGAGCCGAGAGGGCCCGACAGAGCCCGACAGAGCCCGACAGAGCCCGACAGAGCCCGACAGGGCCCGACAGAGCCCGACAGAGCCCGACAGAGCCCGACAGGGCCCAGTAGAGCCCGACAGAGCCCGACAGAGCCCGACAGAACCCGACAGGGCCCAGTAGAGCCCGACAGAGCCCGACAGAGCCCGACAGAGCCCGACAGGGCCCGACAGGGCCCGACAGAGCCCGACAGCACCCGACAGGGCCCAGTAGAGCCCGACAGAGCCCGACAGAGCCCGACAGAGCCCGACAGGGCCCGACAGAGCCCGACAGAGCCCGACAGGGCCCAGTAGAGCCCGACAGAGCCCAACAGGGCCCGACAGAGCCCAACAGGGCCCGACAGAGTCCGACAGGGCCCAGTAGAGCCCGACAGAGCCCGACAGAGCCCGACAGAGCCCGACAGGGCCCGACAGAGCCCGACAGAGCCCGACAGGGCCCAACAGAGCCCGACAGGGCCCGACAGGGCCCAGTAGAGCCCGACAGAGCCCGACAGAGCCCGACAGAGCCCGACAGGGCCCGACAGGGCCCGACAGGGCCCGACAGGGCCCAGTAGCGCCCGACAGAGCCCGATAGAGCCCGACAGGGCCCGACAGGGCCCAGTAGAGCCCGACAGAGAACGATAGAGCCCGACAGGGCCCGACAGGGCCCAGTAGAGCCCGACAGAGAACGACAGAGCCCAGTAGAGCCCAGTAGAGCCCGACAGAGCCCGACAGAGCCCGACAGAGCCCGACAGGGCCCGACAGAGCCCGACAGAGCCCGACAGAGCCCGACAGGGCCCAGTAGAGCTCGAAAGAGCCCGACAGAGCCCAGTAGAGCCCAGTAGAGCCCGACAGGGCCCGACAGGGCCCGACAGGGCCCATTAGAGCCCGACAGAGCCCGACAGAGCCTGACAGAGCCCGACAGGGCCCGACAGAGCCCGACAGAGTCCGACAGAGCCCGACAGGGCCCAGTAGAGCCCGACAGAGCCCGACAGAGCCCGACAGGGCCCGACAGGGCCCGACAGGGCCCGACAGGGCCCAGTAGAGCCCGATAGAGCCCGACAGAGCCCGACAGAGCCCGACAGGGCCCGACAGAGCCCGACAGGGCCCGACAGGGCCCGACAGAGCCCGACAGGGCCCAATAGAGCCCGACAGGGCCCGACAGAGCCCAACAGAGCCCGACAGGGCACGACAGAGCCCGACAGAGCCCGACAGGGCCCGACACAGCCCGACAGAGCCCGACAGAGCCCGACAGAGCCCGACAGGGCCCGACAGGGCCCGACAGGGCCCAGTAGAGCACGACAGAGCCCGACAGGGCCCGACAGAGCCCGACAGAGCCCGACAGGGCCCAGTAGAGCCCGACAGAGCCCGACAGAGCCCGACAGAGCCCGACAGGGCCCGACAGAGCCCGACAGAGCCCGACAGGGCCCGACAGGGCCCGACAGAGCCCGACAGGGCCCCACAGAGCCCGAAAGAGCCCGACAAAGCCCAGTAGAGCCCGACAGAGCCCGACAGAGCCCGACAGAGCCCGACAGGGCCCGACAGGGCCCGACAGGGCCCGACAGAGCCCAGTAGAGCCCGACAGAGCCCGACAGGGCCCGACAGGGCCCGACAGGGCCCGACAGAGCCCGACAGAGCCCGACAGGGCCCGACAGGGCCCGACAGAGCCCAGTAGAGCCCAGTAGAGCCCGACAGAGCCCGACAGAGCCCGACAGAGCCCGACAGGGCCCGACAGATCCCGACAGGGCCCGACAGGGCCCGACAGGGCCCGACAGAGCCCAGTAGAGCCCGACAGAGCCCGACAGAGCCCGACAGAGCCCGACAGGGCCCGACAGGGCCCGACAGGGCCCAGTAGAGCCCGACAGAGCCCGACAGAGCCCGACAGAGCCCGACAGGGCCCGACAGGGCCCGACAGAGCCCGACAGGGCCCGACAGAGCCCGACAGGGCCCGACAGGGTACGACAGAGCCCGACAGGGCCCGACAGGGCCCAGTAGAGCCCGACAGAGCCCGACAGAGCCCGACAGAGCCCAGTAGAGCCCAGTAGAGCCCGACAGAGCCCGACAGAGCCCGACAGAGCCCGACAGGGCCCGACAGAGCCCGACAGAGCCCGACAGAGCCCGACAGGGCCCGACAGAGCCCGACAGAGCCCGACAGGGCCCAGTAGAGACCGACAGAGCCCGACAGAGCCCGACAGAACCCGACAGGGCCCAGTAGAGCCCGACAGAGCCCGACAGGGCCCGACAGGGCCCGACAGGGCCCGACAGAGCCCGACAGCGCCCGACAGGGCCCAGTAGAGCCCGACAGAGCCCGACAGAGCCCGACAGAGCCCGACAGAGCCCGACAGGGCCCGACAGAGCCCGACAGGGCCCGACAGGGCCCAGTAGAGCCCGACAGAGCCCAACAGGGCCCGACAGAGCCCGACAGAGCCCGACAGGGCCCAGTAGAGCCCGACAGAGCCCGACAGAGCCCGACAGAGCCCGACAGGGCCCGACAGAGCCCGACAGAGCCCGACAGAGCCCGACAGGGCCCGACAGGGCACGACAGAGCCCGACAGGGCCCAGTAGAGCCCGACAGAGCCCGACAGAGCCCGACAGAGCCCGACAGAGCCCAGTAGAGCCCGACAGAGCCCGACAGAGACCGACAGAGGCCGACAGGGCCCGACAGAGCCCGACAGGGCCCGACAGGGCCCGACAGAGCCCGACAGGGCCCGACAGAGCCCAGTAGAGCCCGACAGAGCCCGTCAGGGCCCGACAGGGCCCGACAGGGCCCAGTAGAGCCCGACAGAGCCCGACAGAGCCCAGTAGAGCCCAGTAGAGCCCGACAGAGCCCGACAGAGCCCGACAGGGCCCGACAGAGCCCGACAGAGCCCGACAGGGCCCGACAGGGCCCGACAGGGCCCAGTAGAGCCCGACAGAGCCCGACAGAGCCCGACAGAGCCCGACAGGGCCCGACAGGGCCCGACAGAGCCCAGTAGAGCCCGACAGAGCCCGACAGAGCCCGACAGAACCCGACAGAGCCCGACAGAGCCCAGTAGAGCCCGACAGAGCCCGACAGAGCCCGACAGGGCCCGACAGGTCCCGACAGGGCCCAGTAGAGCCCGACAGAGCCCGACAGAGCCTGACAGAGGCCGACAGAGCCCGACAGAGCCCGACAGAGGCCGACAGGGCCCGACAGGGCCCGACAGGGCCCGACACAGCCCGACAGAGCCCGACAGAGCCCGACAGGGCCCGACAGAGCCCGACAGGGCCCAGTAGAGCCCGACAGAGCCCGATAGAGCCCGACAGGGCCCGACAGGGCCCGACAGGGCCCTGTAGAGCCCGACAGAGCCCGACAGAGCCCAGTAGAGCCCAGTAGAGCCCGACAGAGCCCGACAGAGCCCAACAGAGCCCGACAGAGCCCGACAGAGCCCAGTAGAGCCCAGTAGAGTCCGACAGGGCCCGACAGGGCCCGACAGGGCCCATTAGAGCCCGACAGAGCCCGACAGAGCCTGACAGGGCCCGACAGGGCCCGACAGAGCCCGAGAGAGCCCGACAGAGCCCGACAGAGCCCGACAGGGCCCGACAGAGCCCGACAGAGCCCGACAGGGCCCGACAGAGCCCGACAGAGCCCGACAGAGCCCGACAGGGCCCAGCAGAGCCCGACAGAGCCCGACAGAGCCCGACAGAGCCCGACAGAGCCCGACAGGGCCCGACAGAGCCCGACAGGGCCCAGTAGAGCCCGACAGAGCCCGATAGAGCCCGACAGGGCCCGACAGGGCCCAGTAGAGCCCGACAGAGCCCGACAGAGCCCAGTAGAGCCCAGTAGAGCCCGATAGAGCCCGACAGAGCCCGACAGAGCCCGACAGAGCCCGACAGGGCCCGACAGGGCCCGACAGGGCCCAGTAGAGCCCGAAAGAGCCCGACAGAGCCCAGTAGAGCCCAGTAGAGCCCGACAGGGCCCGACAGGGCCCGACAGGGCCCATTAGAGCCCGACAGAGCCCGACAGAGCCTGACAGAGCCCGACAGGGCCCGACAGGGCCCGACAGGGCCCGACAGAGCCCGACAGGGCCCAGTAGAGCCCGACAGAGAACGATAGAGCCCGACAGGGCCCAGTAGAGCCCGACAGAGAACGACAGAGCCCAGTAGAGCCCAGTAGAGCCCGACAGAGCCCGACAGAGCCCGACAGAGCCCGACAGGGCCCGACAGAGCCCGACAGAGCCCGACAGAGCCCGACAGGGCCCAGTAGAGCCCGAAAGAGCCCGACAGAGCCCAGTAGAGCCCAGTAGAGCCCGACAGGGCCCGACAGGGCCCGACAGGGCCCATTAGAGCCCGACAGAGGCCGACAGAGCCTGACAGAGCCCGACAGGGCCCGACAGAGCCCGACAGAGTCCGACAGAGCCCGACAGGGCCCAGTAGAGCCCGACAGAGCCCGACAGAGCCCGACAGGGCCCGACAGGGCCCGACAGGGCCCGACAGGGCCCAGTAGAGCCCGATAGAGCCCGACAGAGCCCGACAGAGCCCGACAGGGCCCGACAGAGCCCGACAGGGCCCGACAGGGCCCGACAGAGCCCGACAGGGCCCAATAGAGCCCGACAGGGCCCGACAGAGCCCAACAGAGCCCGACAGGGCACGACAGAGCCCGACAGAGCCCGACAGGGCCCGACAGAGCCCGACAGAGCCCGACAGAGCCCGACAGAGCCCGACAGGGCCCGACAGGGCCCGACAGGGCCCAGTAGAGCACGACAGAGCCCGACAGGGCCCGACAGAGCCCGACAGAGCCCGACAGGGCCCAGTAGAGCCCGACAGAGCCCGACAGAGCCCGACAGAGCCCGACAGGGCCCGACAGAGCCCGACAGAGCCCGACAGGGCCCGACAGAGCCCGACAGGGCCCCACAGAGCCCGAAAGAGCCCGACAAAGCCCAGTAGAGCCCGACAGAGCCCGACAGAGCCCGACAGAGCCCGACAGAGCCCGACAGGGCCCGACAGGGCCCGACAGGGCCCGACAGAGCCCAGTAGAGCCCGACAGAGCCCGACAGGGCCCGACAGGGCCCGACAGGGCCCGACAGAGCCCGACAGAGCCCGACAGGGCCCGACAGAGCCCAGTAGAGCCCAGTAGAGCCCGACAGAGCCCGACAGAGCCCGACAGAGCCCGACAGGGCCCGACAGATCCCGACAGGGCCCGACAGGGCCCGACAGGGCCCGACAGAGCCCAGTAGAGCCCGACAGAGCCCGACAGAGCCCGACAGAGCCCGACAGGGCCCGACAGGGCCCGACAGGGCCCAGTAGAGCCCGACAGAGCCCGACAGAGCCCGACAGAGCCCGACAGGGCCCGACAGGGCCCGACAGAGCCCGACAGGGCCCGACTAGGCCCGACAGAGCCCGACAGGGCCCGACAGGGCCCGACAGGGCCCGACAGGGCCCAGTAGAGCCCGACAGAGCCCGACAGAGCCCGACAGAACCCGACAGAGCCCGACAGAGCCCAGCAGAGCCCGACAGGGCCCATCAGGGCCCGACAGGGCCCAGTAGAGCCCGACAGAGCCCGACAAAGCCCGAAAGAGCCCGACAGAGCCCAGTAGAGCCCGACAGAGCCCGACAGGGCCCGACAGAGCCCGACAGAGCCCGACAGAGCCCAGTAGAGCCCGACAGAGCCCGTCAGGGCCCGACAGGGCCCGACAGGGCCCAGTAGAGCCCGACAGAGCCCGACAGAGCCCGACAGAGCCCGACAGGGCCCGACAGAGCCCGACAGAGCCCGACAGGGCCCGACAGGGCCCGACAGGGCCCAGTAGAGCCCGACAGGGCCCGACAGGGCCCGACAGAGCCCGACAGAGCCCGACAGGGCCCGACAGGGCCCGACAGAGCCCGACAGGGCCCAGTAGAGCCCGACAGAGCCTGACAGAGCCCGACAGGGCCCGACAGAGCCCGACAGAGCCCGACAGGGCCCGACAGAGCCCGACAGGGCCCGACAGAGCCCGACAGAGCCCGACAGAGCCCGACAGGGCCCCACAGAGCCCGAAAGAGCCCGACAGGGCCCAGTAGAGCCCGACAGAGCCCGACAGAGCCCGACAGAGCCCGACAGAGCCCGACAGAGCCCAGTAAAGCCCGACAGAGCCCGACAGGGCCCGACAGGGCCCGACAGAGCCCGACAGAGCCCGACAGAGCCCGACAGGGCCCAGTAGAGCCCGACAGAGCCCGACAGAGCCCGACAGAGCCCGACAGAGCCCAGTAGAGCCCGACAGAGCCCGACAGAGCCCGACAGAGCCCGACAGGGCCCAACAGAGCCCGACAGAGCCCGACAGGGCCCGACAGGGCCCGACAGAGCCCAGTAGAGCCCGACAGAGCCCGACAGGGCCCGACAGGGCCCGACAGGGCCCAGTAGAGCCCGACAGAGCCCGACAGAGCCCGACAGAGCCCGACAGGGCCCGACAGGGCCCGACAGGGCCCGACAGAGCCCGACAGAGCCCGACAGGGCCCGACAGGGCCCAGTAGAGCCCGACAGAGCCCGACAGAGCCCGACAGAGCCCGACAGGGCCCGACAGGGCCCGACAGAACCCGACAGAGCCCGACAGAGCCCGACAGGGCCCGACAGAACCCGACAGAGCCCGACACAGCCCGACAGAGCCCGACAGAGCCCGACAGGGCCCGACAGAGCCCGACAGGGCCCGACAGAGCCCGACAGAGCCCGACAGAGCCCGACAGGGCCCAGTAGAGCCCGACAGAGCCCGACAGGGCCCGACAGAGCCCGACAGAGCCCGACAGGGCCCGACAGGGCCCGACAGAGCCCGACAGGGCCCGACAGGGACCGACAGGGCCCAGTAGAGCCCAACAGAGCCCGACAAAGCCCGACAGAGCCCGACAGAGCCCAGTAGAGCCCGACAGAGCCCGACAGAGCCCGACAGGGCCCGACAGGGCCCGACAGAGCCCAGTAGAGCCCGACAGAGCCCGTCAGGGCCCGACAGGGCCCGACAGGGCCCAGTAGAGCCCGACAGAGCCCGTCAGGGCCCGACAGGGCCCGACAGAGCCCAGTAGAGCCCGACAGAGCCCGTCAGGGCCCGACAGGGCCCGACAGGGCCCGACAGAGCCCGACAGAGCCCGACAGAGCCCGACAGGGCCCGACAGAGCCCGACAGAGCCCGACAGGGCCGAGTAGAGCCCGACAGAGCCCGACAGAGCCCGACAGGGTCCGACAGGGCCCGACAGAGCCCGACAGGGCCCGACAGGGCCCGACAGAGCCCAGTAGAGCCCGACAGAGCCCGACAGAGCCCGACAGAGCCCGACAGAACCCGACAGAGCCCGACAGAGCCCAGCAGAGCCCGACAGAGCCCATCAGGGCCCGACAGGGCCCAGTAGAGCCCGACAGAGCCCGACAGAGCTCGACAGGGCCCGACAGAGCCCGACAGAGCCCGACAGAGCCCAGTAGAGCCCGACAGAGCCCGTCAGGGCCCGACAGGGCTCGACAGGGCCCAGTAGAGCCCGACAGAGCCCGACAGAGCCCAGTAGAGCCCAGTAGAGCCCGACAGAGCCCGACACAGCCCGACAGAGCCCGACAGGGCCCGACAGGGCCCGACAGGGCCCAGTAGAGCCCGACAGAGCCCGACAGAGCCCGACAGAGCCCGACAGAGCCCGACAGGGCCCGACAGGGCCCGACAGAGCCCAGTAGAGCCCGACAGAGCCCGACAGAGCCCGACAGAACCCGACAGAGCCCGACAGAGCCCAGTAGAGCCCGACAGAGCCCGACAGAGCCCGACAGAGCCCGACAGGGCCCGACAGGTCCCGACAGGGCCCACTAGAGCCCGACAGAGCCCGACAGAGCCCGACAGGGCCCGACAGGGCCCGACAGGGCCCAGAAGAGCCCGACAGAGCCCGACAGAGCCCGACAGAGCCCGACAGAACCCGACAGAGCCCGACAGAGCCCGACAGAGCCCGACAGGGCCCGACAGGGCCCGACAGAGCCCGACAGGGCCCGACAGAGCCCGACAGGGCCCGACAGAGCCCGACAGAGCCCGACAGGGCCCAGTAGAGCCCGACAGAGCCCGACAGAGCCCAGTAGAGCCCGACAGAGCCCGACAGAGCCCGACAGGGCCCGACAGAGTCCGACAGAGCCCGACAGGGCCCAGTAGAGCCCGACAGAGCCCGACAGAGCCCGACAGAGCCCAGTAGAGCCCGACAGAGCCCGACAGAGCCCGACAGGGCCCGACAGGGCCCGACAGGGCCCGACAGAGCCCGACAGGGCCCGACAGGGGCCGACAGAGCCCAGTAGAGCCCGACAGAGCCCGACAGAGCCCGACAGAGCCTGACAGGGCCCGACAGGGCCCGACAGGGCCCAGTAGAGCCCGACAGAGTCCGACAGAGCCCGACAGAGCCCGACAGGGCCCGACAGGGCCCGACAGGGCACGACAGAGCCCGACAGGGCCCAGTAGAGCCCGACAGAGCCCGACAGAGCCCGACAGAGCCCGACAGGGCCCGACAGGGCCCAGTAGAGTCCGACAGAGCCCGACAGAGCCCGACAGGGCCCAGTAGAGCCCAACAGAGCCCGACAGAGCCCGACAGAGCCCGACAGGGACCGACAGGGACCGACAGAGCCCGACAGAGCCCGACAGGTCCCGACAGGGCCCGACAGAGCCCGACAGAGCCCGACAGAACCCGACAGGGACCGACAGGGACCGACAGGGCCCGACAGGGCCCGACAGGGCCCGACAGGGCCCGACAGAGCCCGACAGGGCCCGAGAGATCCCGACAGAGCCCGACAGAGCCCGACAGGGCCCAGTAGAGCCCAGTAGAACCCGACAGAGCCCAGTAGAGCCCGACAGAGCCCGACAGAGCCCGACAGAGCCCGACAGAGCCCGACAGGGCCCAGTAGAGCCCGACAGAGCCCGACAAAGCCCGACAGAGCCCGACAGAGCCCGACAGAGCCCGACAGAGCCCGACAGGGCCCAGTAGAGCCCGACAGAGCCCGACAGAGCCCGACAGAACCCGACAGGGCCCAGTAGAGCCCGACAGAGCCCGACAGAGCCCGACAGAGCCCGACAGAGCCCGACAGGGCCCGACAGGGCCCGACAGAGCCCGACAGCACCCGACAGGGCCCAGTAGAGCCCGACAGAGCCCGACAGAGCCCGACAGAGCCCGACAGGGCCCGACAGAGCCCGACAGAGCCCGACAGGGCCCAGTAGAGCCCGACAGAGCCCAACAGGGCCCGACAGAGCCCAACAGGGCCCGACAGAGTCCGACAGGGCCCAGTAGAGCCCGACAGAGCCCGACAGAGCCCGACAGAGCCCGACAGGGCCCGACAGAGCCCGACAGAGCCCGACAGGGCCCAACAGAGCCCGACAGGGCCCGACAGGGCCCAGTAGAGCCCGACAGAGCCCGACAGAGCCCGACAGAGCCCGACAGGGCCCGACAGGGCCCGACAGGGCCCGACAGGGCCCAGTAGCGCCCGACAGAGCCCGATAGAGCCCGACAAGGTCCGACAGGGCGCAGTAGAGCCCGACAGAGAACGATAGAGCCCGACAGGGCCCGACAGGGCCCAGTAGAGCCCGACAGAGAACGACAGAGCCCAGTAGAGCCCAGTAGAGCCCGACAGAGCCCGACAGAGCCCGACAGAGCCCGACAGGGCCCGACAGAGCCCGACAGAGCCCGACAGAGCCCGACAGGGCCCAGTAGAGCCCGAAAGAGCCCGACAGAGCCCAGTAGAGCCCAGTAGAGCCCGACAGGGTCCGACAGGGCCCGACAGGGCCCATTAGAGCCCGACAGAGCCCGACAGAGCCTGACAGAGCCCGACAGGGCCCGACAGAGCCCGACAGAGTCCGACAGAGCCCGACAGGGCCCAGTAGAGCCCGACAGAGCCCGACAGAGCCCGACAGGGCCCGACAGGGCCCGACAGGGCCCGACAGGGCCCAGTAGAGCCCGATAGAGCCCGACAGAGCCCGACAGAGCCCGACAGGGCCCGACAGAGCCCGACAGGGCCCGACAGGGCCCGACAGAGCCCGACAGGGCCCAATAGAGCCCGACAGGGCCCGACAGAGCCCAACAGAGCCCGACAGGGCACGACAGAGCCCGACAGAGCCCGACAGGGCCCGACAGAGCCCGACAGAGCCCGACAGAGCCCGACAGAGCCCGACAGGGCCCGACAGGGCCCGACAGGGCCCAGTAGAGCACGACAGAGCCCGACAGGGCCCGACAGAGCCCGACAGAGCCCGACAGGGCCCAGTAGAGCCCGACAGAGCCCGACAGAGCCCGACAGAGCCCGACAGGGCCCGACAGAGCCCGACAGAGCCCGACAGGGCCCGACAGGGCCCGACAGAGCCCGACAGGGCCCGACAGAGCCCGACAGGGCCCCACAGAGCCCGAAAGAGCCCGACAAAGCCCAGTAGAGCCCGACAGAGCCCGACAGAGCCCGACAGAGCCCGACAGGGCCCGACAGGGCCCGACAGGGCCCGACAGAGCCCAGTAGAGCCCGACAGAGCCCGACAGGGCCCGACAGGGCCCGACAGGGCCCGACAGAGCCCGACAGAGCCCGACAGGGCCCGACAGGGCCCGACAGAGCCCAGTAGAGCCCAGTAGAGCCCGACAGAGCCCGACAGAGCCCGACAGAGCCCGACAGGGCCCGACAGATCCCGACAGGGCCCGACAGGGCCCGACAGGGCCCGACAGAGCCCAGTAGAGCCCGACAGAGCCCGACAGAGCCCGACAGAGCCCGACAGGGCCCGACAGGGCCCGACAGGGCCCAGTAGAGCCCGACAGAGCCCGACAGAGCCCGACAGAGCCCGACAGGGCCCGACAGGGCCCGACAGAGCCCGACAGGGCCCGACAGGGTACGACAGAGCCCGACAGGGCCCGACAGGGCCCAGTAGAGCCCGACAGAGCCCGACAGAGCCCGACAGAGCCCAGTAGAGCCCAGTAGAGCCCGACAGAGCCCGACAGAGCCCGACAGAGCCCGACAGGGCCCGACAGAGCCCGACAGGGCCCGACAGAGCCCGACAGAGCCCGACAGAGCCCGACAGGGCCCGACAGAGCCCGACAGAGCCCGACAGGGCCCAGTAGAGACCGACAGAGCCCGACAGAGCCCGACAGAACCCGACAGGGCCCAGTAGAGCCCGACAGAGCCCGACAGGGCCCGACAGGGCCCGACAGGGCCCGACAGAGCCCGACAGCGCCCGACAGGGCCCAGTAGAGCCCGACAGAGCCCGACAGAGCCCGACAGAGCCCGACAGAGCCCGACAGGGCCCGACAGAGCCCGACAGGGCCCGACAGGGCCCAGTAGAGCCCGACAGAGCCCAACAGGGCCCGACAGAGCCCGACAGAGCCCGACAGGGCCCAGTAGAGCCCGACAGAGCCCGACAGAGCCCGACAGAGCCCGACAGGGCCCGACAGAGCCCGACAGAGCCCGACAGGGCCCGACAGAGCCCGACAGAGCCCGACAGGGCCCGACAGGGCACGACAGAGCCCGACAGGGCCCAGTAGAGCCCGACAGAGCCCGACAGAGCCCGACAGAGCCCGACAGAGCCCAGTAGAGCCCGACAGAGCCCGACAGAGACCGACAGAGGCCGACAGGGCCCGACAGAGCCCGACAGGGCCCGACAGGGCCCGACAGAGCCCGACAGGGCCCGACAGAGCCCAGTAGAGCCCGACAGAGCCCGTCAGGGCCCGACAGGGCCCGACAGGGCCCAGTAGAGCCCGACAGAGCCCGACAGAGCCCAGTAGAGCCCAGTAGAGCCCGACAGAGCCCGACAGAGCCCGACAGGGCCCGACAGAGCCCGACAGAGCCCGACAGGGCCCGACAGGGCCCGACAGGGCCCAGTAGAGCCCGACAGAGCCCGACAGAGCCCGACAGAGCCCGACAGGGCCCGACAGGGCCCGACAGAGCCCAGTAGAGCCCGACAGAGCCCGACAGAGCCCGACAGAACCCGACAGAGCCCGACAGAGCCCAGTAGAGCCCGACAGAGCCCGACAGAGCCCGACAGGGCCCGACAGGTCCCGACAGGGCCCAGTAGAGCCCGACAGAGCCCGACAGAGCCTGACAGAGGCCGACAGAGCCCGACAGAGCCCGACAGAGGCCGACAGGGCCCGACAGGGCCCGACAGGGCCCGACAGAGCCCAGTAGAGCCCGACAGAGCCCGACAGGGCCCGACAGAGCCCGACAGGGCCCAGTAGAGCCCGACAGAGCCCGATAGAGCCCGACAGGGCCCGACAGGGCCCGACAGGGCCCTGTAGAGCCCGACAGAGCCCGACAGAGCCCAGTAGAGCCCAGTAGAGCCCGACAGAGCCCGACAGAGCCCAACAGAGCCCGACAGAGCCCGACAGAGCCCAGTAGAGCCCAGTAGAGTCCGACAGGGCCCGACAGGGCCCGACAGGGCCCATTAGAGCCCGACAGAGCCCGACAGAGCCTGACAGGGCCCGACAGGGCCCGACAGAGCCCGACAGAGCCCGACAGAGCCCGACAGAGCCCGACAGGGCCCGACAGAGCCCGACAGAGCCCGACAGGGCCCGACAGAGCCCGACAGAGCCCGACAGAGCCCGACAGGGCCCAGCAGAGCCCGACAGAGCCCGACAGAGCCCGACAGAGCCCGACAGAGCCCGACAGGGCCCGACAGAGCCCGACAGGGCCCAGTAGAGCCCGACAGAGCCCGATAGAGCCCGACAGGGCCCGACAGGGCCCAGTAGAGCCCGACAGAGCCCGACAGAGCCCAGTAGAGCCCAGTAGAGCCCGACAGAGCCCGACAGAGCCCGACAGAGCCCGACAGAGCCCGACAGAGCCCGACAGGGCCCGACAGGGCCCAGTAGAGCCCGAAAGAGCCCGACAGAGCCCAGTAGAGCCCAGTAGAGCCCGACAGGGCCCAGTAGAGCCCGACAGAGAACGATAGAGCCCGACAGGGCCCAGTAGAGCCCGACAGAGAACGACAGAGCCCAGTAGAGCCCAGTAGAGCCCGACAGAGCCCGACAGAGCCCGACAGAGCCCGACAGGGCCCGACAGAGCCCGACAGAGCCCGACAGAGCCCGACAGGGCCCAGTAGAGCCCGAAAGAGCCCGACAGAGCCCAGTAGAGCCCAGTAGAGCCCGACAGGGCCCGACAGGGCCCGACAGGGCCCATTAGAGCCCGACAGAGCCCGACAGAGCCTGACAGAGCCCGACAGGGCCCGACAGAGCCCGACAGAGTCCGACAGAGCCCGACAGGGCCCAGTAGAGCCCGACAGAGCCCGACAGAGCCCGACAGGGCCCGACAGGGCCCGACAGGGCCCGACAGGGCCCAGTAGAGCCCGATAGAGCCCGACAGAGCCCGACAGAGCCCGACAGGGCCCGACAGAGCCCGACAGGGCCCGACAGGGCCCGACAGAGCCCGACAGGGCCCAATAGAGCCCGACAGGGCCCGACAGGGCCCAACAGAGCCCGACAGGGCACGACAGAGCCCGACAGAGCCCGACAGGGCCCGACAGAGCCCGACAGAGCCCGACAGAGCCCGACAGAGCCCGACAGGGCCCGACAGGGCCCGACAGGGCGCAGTAGAGCACGACAGAGCCCGACAGGGCCCGACAGAGCCCGACAGAGCCCGACAGGGCCCAGTAGAGCCCGACAGAGCCCGACAGAGCCCGACAGAGCCCGACAGGGCCCGACAGAGCCCGACAGAGCCCGACAGGGCCCGACAGGGCCCGACAGAGCCCGACAGGGCCCGACAGAGCCCGACAGGGCCCCACAGAGCCCGAAAGAGCCCGACAAAGCCCAGTAGAGCCCGACAGAGCCCGACAGAGCCCGACAGAGCCCGACAGGGCCCGACAGGGCCCGACAGGGCCCGACAGAGCCCAGTAGAGCCCGACAGAGCCCGACAGGGCCCGACAGGGCCCGACAGGGCCCGACAGAGCCCGACAGAGCCCGACAGGGCCCGACAGGGCCCGACAGAGCCCAGTAGAGCCCAGTAGAGCCCGACAGAGCCCGACAGAGCCCGACAGAGCCCGACAGGGCCCGACAGATCCCGACAGGGCCCGACAGGGCCCGACAGGGCCCGACAGAGCCCAGTAGAGCCCGACAGAGCCCGACAGAGCCCGACAGAGCCCGACAGGGCCCGACAGGGCCCGACAGGGCCCAGTAGAGCCCGACAGAGCCCGACAGAGCCCGACAGAGCCCGACAGGGCCCGACAGGGCCCGACAGAGCCCGACAGGGCCCGACAGAGCCCGACAGGGCCCGACAGGGTACGACAGAGCCCGACAGGGCCCGACAGGGCCCAGTAGAGCCCGACAGAGCCCGACAGAGCCCGACAGAGCCCAGTAGAGCCCAGTAGAGCCCGACAGAGCCCGACAGAGCCCGACAGAGCCCGACAGGGCCCGACAGAGCCCGACAGGGCCCGACAGAGCCCGACAGAGCCCGACAGAGCCCGACAGGGCCCGACAGAGCCCGACAGAGCCCGACAGGGCCCAGTAGAGACCGACAGAGCCCGACAGAGCCCGACAGAACCCGACAGGGCCCAGTAGAGCCCGACAGAGCCCGACAGGGCCCGACAGGGCCCGACAGGGCCCGACAGAGCCCGACAGCGCCCGACAGGGCCCAGTAGAGCCCGACAGAGCCCGACAGAGCCCGACAGAGCCCGACAGGGCCCGACAGAGCCCGACAGGGCCCGACAGGCCCCAGTAGAGCCCGACAGAGCCCAACAGGGCCCGACAGAGCCCGACAGAGCCCGACAGGGCCCATTAGAGCCCGACAGAGCCCGACAGAGCCCGACAGAGCCCGACAGGGCCCGACAGAGCCCGACAGAGCCCGACAGGGCCCGACAGAGCCCGACAGAGCCCGACAGGGCCCGACAGGGCACGACAGAGCCCGACAGGGCCCAGTAGAGCCCGACAGAGCCCGACAGAGCCCGACAGAGCCCGACAGAGCCCAGTAGAGCCCGACAGAGCCCGACAGAGACCGACAGAGGCCGACAGGGCCCGACAGAGCCCGACAGAGCCCAGTAGAGCCCGACAGAGCCCGTCAGGGCCCGACAGGGCCCGACAGGGCCCAGTAGAGCCCGACAGAGCCCGACAGAGCCCAGTAGAGCCCAGTAGAGCCCGACAGAGCCCGACAGAGCCCGACAGAGCCCGACAGAGCCCAGTAGAGCCCGACAGAGCCCGTCAGGGCCCAACAGGGCCCGACAGGGCCCAGTAGAGCCCGACAGAGCCCGACAGAGCCCAGTAGAGCCCAGTAGAGCCCGACAGAGCCCGACAGAGCCCGACAGGGCCCGACAGAGCCCGACAGAGCCCGACAGGGCCCGACAGGGCCCGACAGGGCCCAGTAGAGCCCGACAGAGCCCGACAGAGCCCGACAGAGCCCGACAGGGCCCGACAGGGCCCGACAGAGCCCAGTAGAGCCCGACAGAGCCCGACAGAGCCCGACAGAACCCGACAGAGCCCGACAGAGCCCAGTAGAGCCCGACAGAGCCCGACAGAGCCCGACAGGGCCCGACAGGTCCCGACAGGGCCCAGTAGAGCCCGACAGAGCCCGACAGAGCCTGACAGAGGCCGACAGAGCCCGACAGAGCCCGACAGAGGCCGACAGGGCCCGACAGGGCCCGACAGGGCCCGACAGAGCCCAGTAGAGCCCGACAGAGCCCGACAGGGCCCGACAGAGCCCGACAGGGCCCAGTAGAGCCCGACAGAGCCCGATAGAGCCCGACAGGGCCCGACAGGGCCCGACAGGGCCCTGTAGAGCCCGACAGAGCCCGACAGAGCCCAGTAGAGCCCAGTAGAGCCCGACAGAGCCCGACAGAGCCCAACAGAGCCCGACAGAGCCCGACAGAGCCCAGTAGAGCCCAGTAGAGTCCGACAGGGCCCGACAGGGCCCGACAGGGCCCATTAGAGCCCGACAGAGCCCGACAGAGCCTGACAGGGCCCGACAGGGCCCGACAGAGCCCGACAGAGCCCGACAGAGCCCGACAGAGCCCGACAGGGCCCGACAGAGCCCGACAGAGCCCGACAGGGCCCGACAGAGCCCGACAGAGCCCAGCAGAGCCCGACAGAGCCCGACAGAGCCCGACAGAGCCCGACAGAGCCCGACAGGGCCCGACAGAGCCCGACAGGGCCCAGTAGAGCCCGACAGAGCCCGATAGAGCCCGACAGGGCCCGACAGGGCCCAGTAGAGCCCGACAGAGCCCGACAGAGCCCAGTAGAGCCCAGTAGAGCCCGACAGAGCCCGACAGAGCCCGACAGAGCCCGACAGAGCCCGACAGAGCCCGACAGGGCCCGACAGGGCCCAGTAGAGCCCGAAAGAGCCCGACAGAGCCCAGTAGAGCCCAGTAGAGCCCGACAGGGCCCGACAGGGCCCGACAGGGCCCATTAGAGCCCGACAGAGCCCGACAGAGCCTGACAGAGCCCGACAGGGCCCGACAGGGCCCGACAGGGCCCGACAGAGCCCGACAGGGCCCAGTAGAGCCCGATAGAGCCCGACAGAGCCCGACAGAGCCCGACAGGGCCCGACAGAGCCGGACAGAGCCCGACAGGGCCCGATAGAGCCCGACAGGGCCCGACAGAGCCCGACAGAGCCCGACAGGGCCCGACAGAGCCCGACAGAGCCCGACAGGGCCCAGTAGAGCCCGACAGAGCCCAGTAGAGCCCAGTAGAGCCCGACAGAGCCCGACAGAGCCCGACAGAGCCCGACAGGGCCCGACAGGGCCCGACAGGGCCCAGTAGAGCCTGACAGAGCCCGACAGGGCCCGACAGAGCCCGATAGAGCCCGACAGGGCCCGACAGGGCCCGACAGAGCCCGACAGGGCCCAGTAGAGCCCGACAGAGCCCGACAGAGCCCGACAGAGCCCGACAGGGCCCGACAGAGCCCGACAGGGCCCAACAGGGCCCAACAGAGCCCGACAGGGCCCGACAGAGCCCAACAGAGCCCGACAGAGCCCCACAGAGCCCGAAAGAGCCCGACAGGGCCCAGTAGAGCCCGACAGAGCCCGACAGAGCCCGACAGAGCCCGACAGGGCCCGACAGGGCCCGACAGAGCCCGACAGAGCCCGACAGAGGCCGACAGGGCCCAGTAGAGCCCGACAGAGCCCTACAGAGCCCGACAGAGCCCAGTAGAGCCCGACAGAGCCCGACAGGGCCCGACAGGGCCCGACAGAGCCCGACAGAGCCCGACAGGGCCCGACAGGGCCCGACAGGGCCCAGTAGAGCCCGACAGAGCCCGACAGAGCCCGACAGGGCCCGACAGGGCCCGACAGGGCCCAGTAGAGCCCGACAGGGCCCGACAGAGCCCGACAGAGCCCGACAGGGCCCGACAGGGCCCGACAGAGCCCGACAGGGCCCGACAGGGTACGACAGAGCCCGACAGAGCCCGACAGAGCCCAGTAGAGCCCGACAGAGCCCGACAGAGCCCGACAGAGCCCGACAGAGCCCGACAGGGCCCGACAGGGCCCGACAGGGCCCAGTAGAGCCCGACAGAGCCCGACAGAGCCCGACAGGGCCCGACAGGGCCCGACAGGGCCCAGTAGAGCCCGACAGAGCCCGACAGAGCCCGACAGAGCCCGACAGGGCCCGACAGGGCCCGACAGAGCCCGACAGGGCCCGACAGGGCCCGACAGAGCCCGACAGGGCCCGACAGGGTACGACAGAGCCCGACAGGGCCCGACAGGGCTCAGTAGAGCCCGACAGAGCCCGACAGAGCCCGACAGAGCCCGACAGGGCCCGACAGGGCCCAGTAGAGCCCGACAGAGCCCGACAGAGCCCGACAGAGCCCAGTAGAGCCCAGTAGAGCCCGACAGAGCCCGACACAGCCCGACAGAGCCCGACAGAGCCCGACAGGGCCCGACAGGGCCCGACAGAGCCCGACAGAGCCCGACAGAGCCCGACAGGGCCCAGTAGAGCCCGACAGAGCCCGACAGAGCGCGACAGAACCCGACAGGGCCCAGTAGAGCCCGACAGAGCCCGACAGGGCCCGACAGAGCCCGACAGAGCCCGACAGAGCCCGACAGCGCCCGACAGGGCCCAGTAGAGCCCGACAGAGCCCGACAGAGCCCGACAGAGCCCGACAGAGCCCGACAGGGCCCGACAGGGCCCGACAGGGCCCAGTAGAGCCCGACAGAGCCCAACAGGGCCCGACAGAGCCCGACAGAGCCCGACAGGGCCCAGTAGAGCCCGACAGAGCCCGACAGAGCCCGACAGAGCCCGACAGGGCCCAGTAGAGCCCGACAGAGCCCGACAGAGCCCGACAGAGCCCAGTAGAGCCCGACAGAGCCCGACAGAGCCCGACAGAGCCCGACAGGGCCCGACAGGGCCCGACAGAGCCCGACAGGGCCCAGTAGAGCCCGACAGAGCCCGACAGAGCCCGACAGAGCCCAGTAGAGCCCGACAGAGCCCGACAGAGCCCGACAGGGCCCGACAGAGCCCGACAGAGCCCGACAGAGCCCGACAGGGCCCGACAGGGCCCGACAGGGCCCAGTAGAGCCCGACAGAGCCCGACAGAGCCCGACAGAGCCCGACAGGGCCCGACAGGGCCCAGTAGAGCCCGACAGAGCCCGACAGGGCCCGACAGAGCCCGACAGAGCCCGACAGAGCCCGACAGGGCCCGACAGGGCCCGACAGGGCCCGACAGGGCACGACAGAGCCCGACAGGGCCCGACAGGGCCCAGTAGAGCCCGACAGAGCCCGACAGAGCCCGACAGAGCCCGACAGAGCCCAGTAGAGCCCGACAGAGCCCGACAGAGCCCGACAGGGCCCGACAGGGCCCGACAGAGCCCGACAGAGCCCGACAGGGCCCGACAGGGCCCGACAGGGCCCAGTAGAGCCCGACAGAGCCCGACAGAGCCCGACAGGGCCCGACAGGGCCCGACAGGGCCCAGTAGAGCCCGACAGGGCCCGACAGAGCCCGACAGAGCCCGACAGGGCCCGACAGGGCCCGACAGAGCCCGACAGGGCCCGACAGGGCCCGACAGAGCCCGACAGGGCCCGACAGGGTACGACAGAGCCCGACAGAGCCCGACAGAGCCCAGTAGAGCCCGACAGAGCCCGACAGAGCCCGACAGAGCCCGACAGAGCCCAGTAGAGCCCGACAGAGCCCGACAGAGCCCGACAGAGCCCGACAGGGCCCGACAGGGCCCGACAGAGCCCGACAGAGCCCGACAGGGCCCAGTAGAGCCCGACAGAGCCCGACAGAGCCCGACAGAGCCCGACAGAGCCCAGTAGAGCCCGACAGAGCCCGACAGGGCCCGACAGGGCCCGACAGAGCCCGACAGAGCCCGACAGGGCCCGACAGGGCCCGACAGGGCCCAGTAGAGCCCGACAGAGCCCGACAGAGCCCGACAGGGCCCGACAGGGCCCGACAGGGCCCAGTAGAGCCCGACAGGGCCCGACAGAGCCCGACAGAGCCCGACAGGGCCCGACAGGGCCTGACAGAGCCCGACAGGGCCCGACAGGGCCCGACAGAGCCCGACAGGGCCCGACAGGGTACGACAGAGCCCGACAGGGCCCAGTAGAGCCCGACAGGGCCCGACAGAGCCCGACAGGGCCCGACAGGGCCCGACAGAGCCCGACAGGGCCCGACAGGGTACGACAGAGCCCGACAGAGCCCAGTAGAGCCCGACAGAGCCCGACAGAGCCCGACAGAGCCCGACAGAGCCCGACAGGGCCCGACAGGGCCCGACAGGGCCCAGTAGAGCCCGACAGAGCCCGACAGAGCCCGACAGGGCCCGACAGGGCCCGACAGGGCCCAGTAGAGCCCGACAGAGCCCGACAGAGCCCGACAGAGCCCGACAGGGCCCGACAGGGCCCGACAGAGCCCGACAGGGCCCGACAGGGCCCGACAGAGCCCGACAGGGCCCGACAGGGTACGACAGAGCCCGACAGGGCCCGACAGGGCTCAGTAGAGCCCGACAGAGCCCGACAGAGCCCGACAGAGCCCGACAGGGCCCGACAGGGCCCAGTAGAGCCCGACAGAGCCCGACAGAGCCCGACAGAGCCCAGTAGAGCCCAGTAGAGCCCGACAGAGCCCGACACAGCCCGACAGAGCCCGACAGAGCCCGACAGGGCCCGACAGGGACTGACAGAGCCCGACAGAGCCCGACAGAGCCCGACAGGGCCCAGTAGAGCCCGACAGAGCCCGACAGAGCGCGACAGAACCCGACAGGGCCCAGTAGAGCCCGACAGAGCCCGACAGGGCCCGACAGAGCCCGACAGAGCCCGACAGAGCCCGACAGCGCCCGACAGGGCCCAGTAGAGCCCGACAGAGCCCGACAGAGCCCGACAGAGCCCGACAGAGCCCGACAGGGCCCGACAGGGCCCGACAGGGCCCAGTAGAGCCCGACAGAGCCCAACAGGGCCCGACAGAGCCCGACAGAGCCCGACAGGGCCCAGTAGAGCCCGACAGAGCCCGACAGAGCCCGACAGAGCCCGACAGGGCCCAGTAGAGCCCGACAGAGCCCGACAGAGCCCGACAGAGCCCAGTAGAGCCCGACAGAGCCCGACAGAGCCCGACAGAGCCCGACAGGGCCCGACAGGGCCCGACAGAGCCCGACAGGGCCCAGTAGAGCCCGACAGAGCCCGACAGAGCCCGACAGAGCCCAGTAGAGCCCGACAGAGCCCGACAGAGCCCGACAGGGCCCGACAGAGCCCGACAGAGCCCGACAGAGCCCGACAGGGCCCGACAGGGCCCAGTAGAGCCCGACAGAGCCCGACAGAGCCCGACAGAGCCCGACAGGGCCCGACAGGGCCCAGTAGAGCCCGACAGAGCCCGACAGGGCCCGACAGAGCCCGACAGAGCCCGACAGAGCCCGACAGGGCCCGACAGGGCCCGACAGGGCCCGACAGGGCACGACAGAGCCCGACAGGGCCCGACAGGGCCCAGTAGAGCCCGACAGAGCCCGACAGAGCCCGACAGAGCCCGACAGAGCCCAGTAGAGCCCGACAGAGCCCGACAGAGCCCGACAGGGCCCGACAGGGCCCGACAGAGCCCGACAGAGCCCGACAGGGCCCGACAGGGCCCGACAGGGCCCAGTAGAGCCCGACAGAGCCCGACAGAGCCCGACAGGGCCCGACAGGGCCCGACAGGGCCCAGTAGAGCCCGACAGGGCCCGACAGAGCCCGACAGAGCCCGACAGGGCCCGACAGGGCCCGACAGAGCCCGACAGGGCCCGACAGGGTACGACAGAGCCCGACAGAGCCCGACAGAGCCCAGTAGAGCCCGACAGAGCCCGACAGAGCCCGACAGAGCCCGACAGAGCCCGACAGGGCCCGACAGGGCCCAGTAGAGCCCGACAGAGCCCGACAGAGCCCGACAGGGCCCGACAGGGCCCGACAGGGCCCAGTAGAGCCCGACAGAGCCCGACAGAGCCCGACAGAGCCCGACAGGGCCCGACAGGGCCCGACAGAGCCCGACAGGGCCCGACAGGGCCCGACAGAGCCCGACAGGGCCCGACAGGGTACGACAGAGCCCGACAGGGCCCGACAGGGCTCAGTAGAGCCCGACAGAGCCCGACAGAGCCCGACAGAGCCCGACAGGGCCCGACAGGGCCCAGTAGAGCCCGACAGAGCCCGACAGAGCCCGACAGAGCCCAGTAGAGCCCAGTAGAGCCCGACAGAGCCCGACACAGCCCGACAGAGCCCGACAGAGCCCGACAGGGCCCGACAGGGCCCGACAGAGCCCGACAGAGCCCGACAGAGCCCGACAGGGCCCAGTAGAGCCCGACAGAGCCCGACAGAGCGCGACAGAACCCGACAGGGCCCAGTAGAGCCCGACAGAGCCCGACAGGGCCCGACAGAGCCCGACAGAGCCCGACAGAGCCCGACAGCGCCCGACAGGGCCCAGTAGAGCCCGACAGAGCCCGACAGAGCCCGACAGAGCCCGACAGAGCCCGACAGGGCCCGACAGGGCCCGACAGGGCCCAGTAGAGCCCGACAGAGCCCAACAGGGCCCGACAGAGCCCGACAGAGCCCGACAGGGCCCAGTAGAGCCCGACAGAGCCCGACAGAGCCCGACAGAGCCCGACAGGGCCCAGTAGAGCCCGACAGAGCCCGACAGAGCCCGACAGAGCCCGACAGAGCCCAGTAGAGCCCGACAGAGCCCGACAGAGCCCGACAGAGCCCGACAGGGCCCGACAGGGCCCGACAGAGCCCGACAGGGCCCAGTAGAGCCCGACAGAGCCCGACAGAGCCCGACAGAGCCCAGTAGAGCCCGACAGAGCCCGACAGAGCCCGACAGGGCCCGACAGAGCCCGACAGAGCCCGACAGAGCCCGACAGGGCCCGACAGGGCCCGACAGGGCCCAGTAGAGCCCGACAGAGCCCGACAGAGCCCGACAGAGCCCGACAGGGCCCGACAGGGCCCAGTAGAGCCCGACAGAGCCCGACAGGGCCCGACAGAGCCCGACAGAGCCCGACAGAGCCCGACAGGGCCCGACAGGGCCCGACAGGGCCCGACAGGGCACGACAGAGCCCGACAGGGCCCGACAGGGCCCAGTAGAGCCCGACAGAGCCCGACAGAGCCCGACAGAGCCCGACAGGGCCCGACAGGGCCCAGTAGAGCCCGACAGAGCCCGACAGGGCCCAGTAGAGCCCGACAGAGCCCGACAGGGCCCGACAGAGCCCGACAGGGCCCAGTAGAGCCCAGTAGAACCCGACAGAGCCCAGTAGAGCCCGACAGAGCCCGACAGAGCCCGACAGGGCCCGACAGAGCCCGACAGAGCCCGACAGAGCCCGACAGGGCCCGACAGAGCCCGACAGGGCCCAGTAGAGCCCGACAGAGCCCGACAGAGCCCGACAGAGCCCGACAGAGCCCGACAGGGCCCGACAGGGCCCAGTAGAGCCCGACAGAGCCCAACAGGGCCCGACAGAGCCCGACAGAGCCCGACAGGGCCCAGTAGAGCCCGACAGAGCCCGACAGAGCCCGACAGAGCCCGACAGGGCCCAGTAGAGCCCGACAGAGCCCGACAGAGCCCGACAGAGCCCAGTAGAGCCCGACAGAGCCCGACAGAGCCCGACAGAGCCCGACAGGGCCCGACAGGGCCCGACAGAGCCCGACAGGGCCCAGTAGAGCCCGACAGAGCCCGACAGAGCCCGACAGAGCCCAGTAGAGCCCGACAGAGCCCGACAGAGCCCGACAGGGCCCGACAGAGCCCGACAGAGCCCGACAGAGCCCGACAGGGCCCGACAGGGCCCAGTAGAGCCTGACAGAGCCCGACAGAGCCCGACAGAGCCCGACAGGGCCCGACAGGGCCCAGTAGAGCCCGACAGAGCCCGACAGGGCCCGACAGAGCCCGACAGAGCCCGACAGAGCCCGACAGGGCCCGACAGGGCCCGACAGGGCCCGACAGGGCACGACAGGGCACGACAGGGCCCGACAGGGCCCAGTAGAGCCCGACAGAGCCCGACAGAGCCCGACAGAGCCCGACAGAGCCCAGTAGAGCCCGACAGAGCCCGACAGAGCCCGACAGGGCCCGACAGGGCCCGACAGAGCCCGACAGAGCCCGACAGGGCCCGACAGGGCCCGACAGGGCCCAGTAGAGCCCGACAGAGCCCGACAGAGCCCGACAGGGCCCGACAGGGCCCGACAGGGCCCAGTAGAGCCCGACAGGGCCCGACAGAGCCCGACAGAGCCCGACAGGGCCCGACAGGGCCCGACAGAGCCCGACAGGGCCCGACAGGGTACGACAGAGCCCGACAGAGCCCGACAGAGCCCAGTAGAGCCCGACAGAGCCCGACAGAGCCCGACAGAGCCCGACAGGGCCCGACAGGGCCCGACAGAGCCCGACAGGGCCCAGTAGAGCCCGACAGAGCCCGACAGAGCCCGACAGAGCCCAGTAGAGCCCGACAGAGCCCGACAGAGCCCGACAGGGCCCGACAGAGCCCGACAGAGCCCGACAGAGCCCGACAGGGCCCGACAGGGCCCGACAGGGCCCAGTAGAGCCCGACAGAGCCCGACAGAGCCCGACAGAGCCCGACAGGGCCCGACAGGGCCCAGTAGAGCCCGACAGAGCCCGACAGGGCCCGACAGAGCCCGACAGAGCCCGACAGAGCCCGACAGGGCCCGACAGGGCCCGACAGGGCCCGACAGGGCACGACAGAGCCCGACAGGGCCCGACAGGGCCCAGTAGAGCCCGACAGAGCCCGACAGAGCCCGACAGAGCCCGACAGGGCCCGACAGGGCCCAGTAGAGCCCGACAGAGCCCGACAGGGCCCAGTAGAGCCCGACAGAGCCCGACAGGGCCCGACAGAGCCCGACAGGGCCCAGTAGAGCCCAGTAGAACCCGACAGAGCCCAGTAGAGCCCGACAGAGCCCGACAGAGCCCGACAGGGCCCGACAGAGCCCGACAGAGCCCGACAGAGCCCGACAGGGCCCGACAGAGCCCGACAGGGCCCAGTAGAGCCCGACAGAGCCCGACAGAGCCCGACAGAGCCCGACAGAGCCCGACAGGGCCCGACAGGGCCCAGTAGAGCCCGACAGAGCCCAACAGGGCCCGACAGAGCCCGACAGAGCCCGACAGGGCCCAGTAGAGCCCGACAGAGCCCGACAGAGCCCGACAGAGCCCGACAGGGCCCAGTAGAGCCCGACAGAGCCCGACAGAGCCCGACAGAGCCCAGTAGAGCCCGACAGATCCCGACAGAGCCCGACAGAGCCCGACAGGGCCCGACAGGGCCCGACAGAGCCCGACAGGGCCCAGTAGAGCCCGACAGAGCCCGACAGAGCCCGACAGAGCCCAGTAGAGCCCGACAGGGCCCGACAGGGCCCGACAGGGCCCGACAGGGCACGACAGAGCCCGACAGGGCCCGACAGGGCCCAGTAGAGCCCGACAGAGCCCGACAGAGCCCGACAGAGCCCGACAGGGCCCGACAGGGCCCAGTAGAGCCCGACAGAGCCCGACAGGGCCCGACAGAGCCCGACAGAGCCCGACAGAGCCCGACAGGGCCCGACAGGGCCCGACAGGGCCCGACAGGGCACGACAGAGCCCGACAGGGCCCGACAGGGCCCAGTAGAGCCCGACAGAGCCCGACAGAGCCCGACAGAGCCCGACAGAGCCCAGTAGAGCCCGACAGAGCCCGACAGAGCCCGACAGGGCCCGACAGGGCCCGACAGAGCCCGACAGAGCCCGACAGGGCCCGACAGGGCCCGACAGGGCCCAGTAGAGCCCGACAGAGCCCGACAGAGCCCGACAGGGCCCGACAGGGCCCGACAGGGCCCAGTAGAGCCCGACAGGGCCCGACAGAGCCCGACAGAGCCCGACAGGGCCCGACAGGGCCCGACAGAGCCCGACAGGGCCCGACAGGGTACGACAGAGCCCGACAGAGCCCGACAGAGCCCAGTAGAGCCCGACAGAGCCCGACAGAGCCCGACAGAGCCCGACAGAGCCCGACAGGGCCCGACAGGGCCCAGTAGAGCCCGACAGAGCCCGACAGAGCCCGACAGGGCCCGACAGGGCCCGACAGGGCCCAGTAGAGCCCGACAGAGCCCGACAGAGCCCGACAGAGCCCGACAGGGCCCGACAGGGCCCGACAGAGCCCGACAGGGCCCGACAGGGCCCGACAGAGCCCGACAGGGCCCGACAGGGTACGACAGAGCCCGACAGGGCCCGACAGGGCTCAGTAGAGCCCGACAGAGCCCGACAGAGCCCGACAGAGCCCGACAGGGCCCGACAGGGCCCAGTAGAGCCCGACAGAGCCCGACAGAGCCCGACAGAGCCCAGTAGAGCCCAGTAGAGCCCGACAGAGCCCGACACAGCCCGACAGAGCCCGACAGAGCCCGACAGGGCCCGACAGGGCCCGACAGAGCCCGACAGAGCCCGACAGAGCCCGACAGGGCCCAGTAGAGCCCGACAGAGCCCGACAGAGCGCGACAGAACCCGACAGGGCCCAGTAGAGCCCGACAGAGCCCGACAGGGCCCGACAGAGCCCGACAGAGCCCGACAGAGCCCGACAGCGCCCGACAGGGCCCAGTAGAGCCCGACAGAGCCCGACAGAGCCCGACAGAGCCCGACAGAGCCCGACAGGGCCCGACAGGGCCCGACAGGGCCCAGTAGAGCCCGACAGAGCCCAACAGGGCCCGACAGAGCCCGACAGAGCCCGACAGGGCCCAGTAGAGCCCGACAGAGCCCGACAGAGCCCGACAGAGCCCGACAGGGCCCAGTAGAGCCCGACAGAGCCCGACAGAGCCCGACAGAGCCCGACAGAGCCCAGTAGAGCCCGACAGAGCCCGACAGAGCCCGACAGAGCCCGACAGGGCCCGACAGGGCCCGACAGAGCCCGACAGGGCCCAGTAGAGCCCGACAGAGCCCGACAGAGCCCGACAGAGCCCAGTAGAGCCCGACAGAGCCCGACAGAGCCCGACAGGGCCCGACAGAGCCCGACAGAGCCCGACAGAGCCCGACAGGGCCCGACAGGGCCCGACAGGGCCCAGTAGAGCCCGACAGAGCCCGACAGAGCCCGACAGAGCCCGACAGGGCCCGACAGGGCCCAGTAGAGCCCGACAGAGCCCGACAGGGCCCGACAGAGCCCGACAGAGCCCGACAGAGCCCGACAGGGCCCGACAGGGCCCGACAGGGCCCGACAGGGCACGACAGAGCCCGACAGGGCCCGACAGGGCCCAGTAGAGCCCGACAGAGCCCGACAGAGCCCGACAGAGCCCGACAGGGCCCGACAGGGCCCAGTAGAGCCCGACAGAGCCCGACAGGGCCCAGTAGAGCCCGACAGAGCCCGACAGGGCCCGACAGAGCCCGACAGGGCCCAGTAGAGCCCAGTAGAACCCGACAGAGCCCAGTAGAGCCCGACAGAGCCCGACAGAGCCCGACAGGGCCCGACAGAGCCCGACAGAGCCCGACAGAGCCCGACAGGGCCCGACAGAGCCCGACAGGGCCCAGTAGAGCCCGACAGAGCCCGACAGAGCCCGACAGAGCCCGACAGAGCCCGACAGGGCCCGACAGGGCCCAGTAGAGCCCGACAGAGCCCAACAGGGCCCGACAGAGCCCGACAGAGCCCGACAGGGCCCAGTAGAGCCCGACAGAGCCCGACAGAGCCCGACAGAGCCCGACAGGGCCCAGTAGAGCCCGACAGAGCCCGACAGAGCCCGACAGAGCCCAGTAGAGCCCGACAGAGCCCGACAGAGCCCGACAGAGCCCGACAGGGCCCGACAGGGCCCGACAGAGCCCGACAGGGCCCAGTAGAGCCCGACAGAGCCCGACAGAGCCCGACAGAGCCCAGTAGAGCCCGACAGAGCCCGACAGAGCCCGACAGGGCCCGACAGAGCCCGACAGAGCCCGACAGAGCCCGACAGGGCCCGACAGGGCCCAGTAGAGCCTGACAGAGCCCGACAGAGCCCGACAGAGCCCGACAGGGCCCGACAGGGCCCAGTAGAGCCCGACAGAGCCCGACAGGGCCCGACAGAGCCCGACAGAGCCCGACAGAGCCCGACAGGGCCCGACAGGGCCCGACAGGGCCCGACAGGGCACGACAGGGCACGACAGGGCCCGACAGGGCCCAGTAGAGCCCGACAGAGCCCGACAGAGCCCGACAGAGCCCGACAGAGCCCAGTAGAGCCCGACAGAGCCCGACAGAGCCCGACAGGGCCCGACAGGGCCCGACAGAGCCCGACAGAGCCCGACAGGGCCCGACAGGGCCCGACAGGGCCCAGTAGAGCCCGACAGAGCCCGACAGAGCCCGACAGGGCCCGACAGGGCCCGACAGGGCCCAGTAGAGCCCGACAGGGCCCGACAGAGCCCGACAGAGCCCGACAGGGCCCGACAGGGCCCGACAGAGCCCGACAGGGCCCGACAGGGTACGACAGAGCCCGACAGAGCCCGACAGAGCCCAGTAGAGCCCGACAGAGCCCGACAGAGCCCGACAGAGCCCGACAGGGCCCGACAGGGCCCGACAGAGCCCGACAGGGCCCAGTAGAGCCCGACAGAGCCCGACAGAGCCCGACAGAGCCCAGTAGAGCCCGACAGAGCCCGACAGAGCCCGACAGGGCCCGACAGAGCCCGACAGAGCCCGACAGAGCCCGACAGGGCCCGACAGGGCCCGACAGGGCCCAGTAGAGCCCGACAGAGCCCGACAGAGCCCGACAGAGCCCGACAGGGCCCGACAGGGCCCAGTAGAGCCCGACAGAGCCCGACAGGGCCCGACAGAGCCCGACAGAGCCCGACAGAGCCCGACAGGGCCCGACAGGGCCCGACAGGGCCCGACAGGGCACGACAGAGCCCGACAGGGCCCGACAGGGCCCAGTAGAGCCCGACAGAGCCCGACAGAGCCCGACAGAGCCCGACAGGGCCCGACAGGGCCCAGTAGAGCCCGACAGAGCCCGACAGGGCCCAGTAGAGCCCGACAGAGCCCGACAGGGCCCGACAGAGCCCGACAGGGCCCAGTAGAGCCCAGTAGAACCCGACAGAGCCCAGTAGAGCCCGACAGAGCCCGACAGAGCCCGACAGGGCCCGACAGAGCCCGACAGAGCCCGACAGAGCCCGACAGGGCCCGACAGAGCCCGACAGGGCCCAGTAGAGCCCGACAGAGCCCGACAGAGCCCGACAGAGCCCGACAGAGCCCGACAGGGCCCGACAGGGCCCAGTAGAGCCCGACAGAGCCCAACAGGGCCCGACAGAGCCCGACAGAGCCCGACAGGGCCCAGTAGAGCCCGACAGAGCCCGACAGAGCCCGACAGAGCCCGACAGGGCCCAGTAGAGCCCGACAGAGCCCGACAGAGCCCGACAGAGCCCAGTAGAGCCCGACAGATCCCGACAGAGCCCGACAGAGCCCGACAGGGCCCGACAGGGCCCGACAGAGCCCGACAGGGCCCAGTAGAGCCCGACAGAGCCCGACAGAGCCCGACAGAGCCCAGTAGAGCCCGACAGAGCCCGACAGAGCCCGACAGGGCCCGACAGAGCCCGACAGAGCCCGACAGAGCCCGACAGGGCCCGACAGGGCCCAGTAGAGCCCGACAGAGCCCGACAGAGCCCGACAGAGCCCGACAGGGCCCGACAGGGCCCAGTAGAGCCCGACAGAGCCCGACAGGGCCCGACAGAGCCCGACAGAGCCCGACAGAGCCCGACAGGGCCCGACAGGGCCCGACAGGGCCCGACAGGGCACGACAGAGCCCGACAGGGCCCGACAGGGCCCAGTAGAGCCCGACAGAGCCCGACAGAGCCCGACAGAGCCCGACAGAGCCCAGTAGAGCCCGACAGAGCCCGACAGAGCCCGACAGGGCCCGACAGGGCCCGACAGAGCCCGACAGAGCCCGACAGGGCCCGACAGGGCCCGACAGGGCCCAGTAGAGCCCGACAGAGCCCGACAGAGCCCGACAGGGCCCGACAGGGCCCGACAGGGCCCAGTAGAGCCCGACAGGGCCCGACAGAGCCCGACAGAGCCCGACAGGGCCCGACAGGGCCCGACAGAGCCCGACAGGGCCCGACAGGGTACGACAGAGCCCGACAGAGCCCGACAGAGCCCAGTAGAGCCCGACAGAGCCCGACAGAGCCCGACAGAGCCCGACAGAGCCCGACAGGGCCCAGTAGAGCCCGACAGAGCCCGACAGAGCCCGACAGAGCCCGACAGGGCCCGACAGAGCCCGACAGAGCCCGACAGGGTCCGACAGGGCCCGACAGAGCCCGACAGGGCCCGACAGGGCCCGACAGAGCCCGACAGAGCCCGACAGAGCCCGACAGGGCCCGACAGGGCCCGACAGAGCCCGACAGGGCCCGACAGGGCCCGACAGAGCCCGACAGGGCCCGACAGGGCCCGACAGAGCCCGACAGGGCCCGACAGGGTACGACAGAGCCCGACAGGGCCCGACAGGGCTCAGTAGAGCCCGACAGAGCCCGACAGAGCCCGACAGAGCCCGACAGGGCCCGACAGGGCCCAGTAGAGCCCGACAGAGCCCGACAGAGCCCGACAGAGCCCAGTAGAGCCCAGTAGAGCCCGACAGAGCCCGACACAGCCCGACAGAGCCCGACAGAGCCCGACAGGGCCCGACAGGGCCCGACAGAGCCCGACAGAGCCCGACAGAGCCCGACAGGGCCCAGTAGAGCCCGACAGAGCCCGACAGAGCGCGACAGAACCCGACAGGGCCCAGTAGAGCCCGACAGAGCCCGACAGGGCCCGACAGAGCCCGACAGAGCCCGACAGAGCCCGACAGCGCCCGACAGGGCCCAGTAGAGCCCGACAGAGCCCGACAGAGCCCGACAGAGCCCGACAGAGCCCGACAGGGCCCGACAGGGCCCGACAGGGCCCAGTAGAGCCCGACAGAGCCCAACAGGGCCCGACAGAGCCCGACAGAGCCCGACAGGGCCCAGTAGAGCCCGACAGAGCCCGACAGAGCCCGACAGAGCCCGACAGGGCCCAGTAGAGCCCGACAGAGCCCGACAGAGCCCGACAGAGCCCGACAGAGCCCAGTAGAGCCCGACAGAGCCCGACAGAGCCCGACAGAGCCCGACAGGGCCCGACAGGGCCCGACAGAGCCCGACAGGGCCCAGTAGAGCCCGACAGAGCCCGACAGAGCCCGACAGAGCCCAGTAGAGCCCGACAGAGCCCGACAGAGCCCGACAGGGCCCGACAGAGCCCGACAGAGCCCGACAGAGCCCGACAGGGCCCGACAGGGCCCGACAGGGCCCAGTAGAGCCCGACAGAGCCCGACAGAGCCCGACAGAGCCCGACAGGGCCCGACAGGGCCCAGTAGAGCCCGACAGAGCCCGACAGGGCCCGACAGAGCCCGACAGAGCCCGACAGAGCCCGACAGGGCCCGACAGGGCCCGACAGGGCCCGACAGGGCACGACAGAGCCCGACAGGGCCCGACAGGGCCCAGTAGAGCCCGATAGAGCCCGACAGAGCCCGACAGAGCCCGACAGGGCCCGACAGGGCCCAGTAGAGCCCGACAGAGCCCGACAGGGCCCAGTAGAGCCCGACAGAGCCCGACAGAGCCCGACAGAGCCCAGTAGAGCCCGACAGAGCCCGACAGAGCCCGACAGGGCCCGACAGGGCCCGACAGAGCCCGACAGAGCCCGACAGGGCCCGACAGGGCCCGACAGGGCCCAGTAGAGCCCGACAGAGCCCGACAGAGCCCGACAGGGCCCGACAGGGCCCGACAGGGCCCAGTAGAGCCCGACAGGGCCCGACAGAGCCCGACAGGGCCCGACAGGGCCCGACAGAGCCCGACAGGGCCCGACAGGGCCCGACAGAGCCCGACAGGGCCCGACAGGGTACGACAGAGCCCGACAGAGCCCGACAGAGCCCAGTAGAGCCCGACAGAGCCCGACAGAGCCCGACAGAGCCCGACAGAGCCCGACAGGGCCCGACAGGGCCCGACAGGCCCCAGTAGAGCCCGACAGAGCCCGACAGAGCCCGACAGGGCCCGACAGGGCCCGACAGGGCCCAGTAGAGCCCGACAGAGCCCGACAGAGCCCGACAGAGCCCGACAGGGCCCGACAGGGCCCGACAGAGCCCGACAGGGCCCGACAGGGTACGACAGAGCCCGACAGGGCCCGACAGGGCTCAGTAGAGCCCGACAGAGCCCGACAGAGCCCGACAGAGCCCGACAGGGCCCGACAGGGCCCAGTAGAGCCCGACAGAGCCCGACAGAGCCCGACAGAGCCCAGTAGAGCCCAGTAGAGCCCGACAGAGCCCGACACAGCCCGACAGAGCCCGACAGGGCCCGACAGAGCCCGACAGAGCCCGACAGAGCCCGACAGGGCCCAGTAGAGCCCGACAGAGCCCGACAGAGCGCGACAGAGCCCGACAGAGCCCGACAGGGCCCAGTAGAGCCCGACAGAGCCCGACAGGGCCCGACAGAGCCCGACAGAGCCCGACAGAGCCCGACAGCGCCCGACAGGGCCCAGTAGAGCCCGACAGAGCCCGACAGAGCCCGACAGAGCCCGACAGAGCCCGACAGGGCCCGACAGAGCCCGACAGGGCCCGACAGGGCCCAGTAGAGCCCGACAGAGCCCAACAGGGCCCGACAGAGCCCGACAGAGCCCGACAGGGCCCAGTAGAGCCCGACAGAGCCCGACAGAGCCCGACAGAGCCCGACAGGGCCCAGTAGAGCCCGACAGAGCCCGACAGAGCCCGACAGAGCCCGACAGAGCCCAGTAGAGCCCGACAGAGCCCGACAGAGCCCGACAGAGCCCGACAGGGCCCGACAGGGCCCGACAGAGCCCGACAGGGCCCAGTAGAGCCCGACAGAGCCCGACAGAGCCCGACAGAGCCCAGTAGAGCCCGACAGAGCCCGACAGAGCCCGACAGGGCCCGACAGAGCCCGACAGAGCCCGACAGAGCCCGACAGGGCCCGACAGGGCCCGACAGGGCCCAGTAGAGTCCGACAGAGCCCGACAGAGCCCGACAGAGCCCGACAGGGCCCGACAGGGCCCAGTAGAGCCCGACAGAGCCCGACAGGGCCCGACAGAGCCCGACAGAGCCCGACAGAGCCCGACAGGGCCCGACAGGGCACGACAGAGCCAGACAGGGCCCGACAGGGCCCAGTAGAGCCCGACAGAGCCCGACAGAGCCCGACAGAGCCCGACAGGGCCCGACAGGGCCCAGTAGAGCCCGACAGAGCCCGACAGAGCCCGACAGAGCCCAGGAGAGCCCAGTAGAGCCCGACAGAGCCCGACACAGCCCGACAGAGCACGACAGAGCCCGACAGGGCCCGACAGAGCCCGACAGGGCCCGACAGGGCCCGACAGAGCCCGACAGAGCCCGACAGGGCCCAGTAGAGCCCGACAGAGCCAGACAGAGCCCGACAGAGCCCGACAGGGACCGACAGTGCCCGACAGAGCCCGACAGGGCCCGACAGGGCCCGACAGAGCCCGACAGAGCCCGACAGGGCCCGACAGAGCCCGACAGAGCCCGACAGAGCCCGACAGGGCCCGACAGAGCCCGACAGGGCCCAGTAGAGCCCAGTAGAACCCGACAGAGCCCAGTAGAGCCCGACAGAGCCCGACAGAGCCCGACAGGGCCCGACAGAGCCCGACAGAGCCCGACAGAGCCCGACAGGGCCCGACAGAGCCCGACAGGGCCCAGTAGAGCCCGACAGAGCCCGACAAAGCCCGACAGAGCCCGACAGAGCCCAGTAGAGCCCGACAGAGCCCGACAGAGCCCGACAGGGCCCGACAGAGCCCGACAGAGCCCAGTAGAGCCCGACAGAGCCCGTCAGGGCCCGACAGGGCCCGACAGGGCCCAGTAGAGCCCGACAGAGCCCGACAGAGCTCAGTAGAGCCCAGTAGAGCCCGACAGAGCCCGACAGAGCCCGACAGAGCCCGACAGAGCCCGACAGGGCCCGACAGAGCCCGACAGGGCCCGACAGAGCCCGACAGAGCCCGACAGAGCCCGACAGGGCCCGACAGGGCCCGACAGGGCCCGACAGAGCCCGACAGGGCCCGACAGGGCCCAGTAGAGCCCGACAGAGCCCGAGAGAGCCCGACAGGGCCCGACAGGGCCCGACAGAGCCCAGTAGAGCCCGACAGAGCCCGACAGAGCCCGACAGAGCCCGACAGAGCCCGACAGAGCCCAGCAGAGCCCGACAGAGCCCATCAGGGCCCGACAGGGCCCAGTAGAGCCCGACAGAGCCCGACAAAGCCCGACAGAGCCCGACAGAGCCCAGTAGAGCCCGACAGAGCCCGACAGGGCCCGACAGAGCCCGACAGAGCCCGACAGAGCCCAGTAGAGCCCGACAGAGCCCGACAGGGCCCGACAGGGCCCGACAGGGCCCAGTAGAGCCCGACAGAGCCCGACAGAGCCCAGTAGAGCCCAGTAGAGCCCGACAGAGCCCGACAGAGCCCGACAGAGCCCGACAGGGCCCGACAGAGCCCGACAGAGCCCGACAGGGCCCGACAGGGCCCGACAGGGAACAGTAGAGCCCGACAGGGCCCGACAGGGCCCGACAGAGCCCGACAGAGCCCGACAGGGCCCGACAGGGCCCGACAGAGCCCGACAGGGCCCAGTAGAGCCCGACAGAGCCTGACAGAGCCCGACAGAGCCCGACAGGGCCCGACAGAGCCCGACAGAGCCCGACAGGGCCCGACAGAGCCCGACAGGGCCCGACAGAGCCCGACAGAGCCCGACAGAGCCCGACAGGGCCCCACAGAGCCCGAAAGAGCCCGACAGGGCCCAGTAGAGCCCGACAGATCCCGACAGAGCCCGACAGAGCCCGACAGAGCCCAGTAGAGCCCGACAGAGCCCGACAGGGCCCGACAGGGCCCGACAGAGCCCGACAGAGCCCGACAGAGCCCGACAGGGCCCAGTAGAGCCCGACAGAGCCCGACAGGGCCCAACAGAGCCCGACAGAGCCCGACAGGGCCCGACAGGGCCCGACAGGGCCCGACAGAGCCCAGTAGAGCCCGACAGAGCCCGACAGGGCCCGACAGGGCCCGACAGGGCCCAGTAGAGCCCGACAGAGCCCGACAGAGCCCGACAGAGCCCGACAGGGCCCCACAGGGCCCGACAGGGCCCGACAGAGCCCGACAGGGCCCGACAGAGCCCGACAGAGCCCGACAGGGCCCGACAGGGCCCAGTAGAGCCCGACAGAGCCCGACAGAGCCCGACAGAGCCCGACAGGGCCCGACAGGGCCCGACAGGGCCCAGTAGAGCCCGACAGAGCCCGACAGAGCCCAGTAGAGCCCAGTAGAGCCCGACAGAGCCCGACACAGCCCGACAGAGCCCGACAGAGCCCGACAGGGCCCGACAGAGCCCGACAGGGCCCGACAGAGCCCGACAGAGCCCGACAGAGCCCGACAGGGCCCAGTAGAGCCCGACAGAGCCCGACAGAGCCCGACAGGGACCGACAGAGCCCGACAGAGCCCGACAGGGCCCGACAGGGCCCGACAGAGCCCGACAGAGCCCGACAGGGCCCGACAGAGCCCGACAGGGCCCAGTAGAGCCCAGTAGAACCCGACAGAGCCCAGTATAGCCCGACAGAGCCCGACAGAGCCCGACAGAGCCCGACAGGGCCCGACAGAGCCCGACAGAGCCCAGTAGAGCCCAACAGAGCCCGATAAAGCCCGACAGAGCCCGACAGAGCCCAGTAGAGCCCGACAGAGCCCGACAGAGCCCGACAGGGCCCGACAGGGCCCGACAGAGCCCAGTAGAGCCCGACAGAGCCCGTCAGGGCCCGACAGGGCCCGACAGGGCCCAGTAGAGCCCGACAGAGCCCGACAGAGCCCAGTAGAGCCCAGTAGAGCCCGACAGAGCCCGACAGAGCCCGACAGAGCCCGACAGAGCCCGACAGAGCCCGACAGGGCCCGACAGAGCCCGACAGAGCCCAGTAGAGCCCGACAGAGCCCGTCAGGGCCCGACAGGGCCCGACAGGGCCCAGTAGAGCCCGACAGAGCCCGACAGAGCCCAGTAGAGCCCAGTAGAGCCCGACAGAGCCCGACAGAGCCCGACAGAGCCCGACAGGGCCCGACAGAGCCCGACAGGGCCCGACAGAGCCCGACAGAGCTTGACAGGGCCCGACAGGGCCCAGTAGAGCCCGACAGAGCCCGACAGAGCCCGACAGAGCCCGACAGGGCCCGACAGGGCCCGACAGAGCCCAGTAGAGCCCGACAGAGCCCGACAGAGCCCGACAGAGCCCAGCAGAGCCCGACAGAGCCCATCAGGGCCCGACAGGGCCCAGTAGAGCCCGACAGAGCCCGACAAAGCCCGACAGAGCCCGACAGAGCCCAGTAGAGCCCGACAGAGCCCGACAGGGCCCGACAGAGCCCGACAGAGCCCGACAGAGCCCAGTAGAGCCCGACAGAGCCCGTCAGGGCCCGACAGGGCCCGACAGGGCCCAGTAGAGCCCGACAGAGCCCGACAGAGCCCAGTAGAGCCCAGTAGAGCCCGACAGAGCCCGACAGAGCCCGACAGAGCCCGACAGGGCCCGACAGAGCCCGACAGAGCCCGACAGGGCCCGACAGGGCCCGACAGGGAACAGTAGAGCCCGACAGGGCCCGACAGGGCCCGACAGAGCCCGACAGAGCCCGACAGGGCCCGACAGGGCCCGACAGAGCCCGACAGGGCCCAGTAGAGCCCGACAGAGCCTGACAGAGCCCGACAGAGCCCGACAGGGCCCGACAGAGCCCGACAGAGCCCGACAGGGCCCGACAGAGCCCGACAGGGCCCGACAGAGCCCGACAGAGCCCGACAGAGCCCGACAGGGCCCCACAGAGCCCGAAAGAGCCCGACAGGGCCCAGTAGAGCCCGACAGATCCCGACAGAGCCCGACAGAGCCCGACAGAGCCCAGTAGAGCCCGACAGAGCCCGACAGGGCCCGACAGGGCCCGACAGAGCCCGACAGAGCCCGACAGAGCCCGACAGGGCCCAGTAGAGCCCGACAGAGCCCGACAGGGCCCAACAGAGCCCGACAGAGCCCGACAGGGCCCGACAGGGCCCGACAGGGCCCGACAGAGCCCAGTAGAGCCCGACAGAGCCCGACAGGGCCCGACAGGGCCCGACAGGGCCCAGTAGAGCCCGACAGAGCCCGACAGAGCCCGACAGAGCCCGACAGGGCCCGACAGGGCCCGACAGGGCCCAGTAGAGCCCGACAGAGCCCGACAGAGCCCAGTAGAGCCCAGTAGAGCCCGACAGAGCCCGACACAGCCCGACAGAGCCCGACAGAGCCCGACAGGGCCCGACAGAGCCCGACAGGGCCCGACAGAGCCCGACAGAGCCCGACAGAGCCCGACAGGGCCCAGTAGAGCCCGACAGAGCCCGACAGAGCCCGACAGGGACCGACAGAGCCCGACAGAGCCCGACAGGGCCCGACAGGGCCCGACAGAGCCCGACAGAGCCCGACAGGGCCCGACAGAGCCCGACAGGGCCCAGTAGAGCCCAGTAGAACCCGACAGAGCCCAGTATAGCCCGACAGAGCCCGACAGAGCCCGACAGAGCCCGACAGGGCCCGACAGAGCCCGACAGAGCCCAGTAGAGCCCAACAGAGCCCGATAAAGCCCGACAGAGCCCGACAGAGCCCAGTAGAGCCCGACAGAGCCCGACAGAGCCCGACAGGGCCCGACAGGGCCCGACAGAGCCCAGTAGAGCCCGACAGAGCCCGTCAGGGCCCGACAGGGCCCGACAGGGCCCAGTAGAGCCCGACAGAGCCCGACAGAGCCCAGTAGAGCCCAGTAGAGCCCGACAGAGCCCGACAGAGCCCGACAGAGCCCGACAGAGCCCGACAGGGCCCGACAGAGCCCGACAGAGCCCAGTAGAGCCCGACAGAGCCCGTCAGGGCCCGACAGGGCCCGACAGGGCCCAGTAGAGCCCGACAGAGCCCGACAGAGCCCAGTAGAGCCCAGTAGAGCCCGACAGAGCCCGACAGAGCCCGACAGAGCCCGACAGGGCCCGACAGAGCCCGACAGGGCCCGACAGAGCCCGACAGAGCTTGACAGGGCCCGACAGGGCCCAGTAGAGCCCGACAGAGCCGACAGAGCCCGACAGAGCCCGACAGGGCCCGACAGGGCCCGACAGAGCCCAGTAGAGCCCGACAGAGCCGACAGAGCCCGACAGAACCCGACAGAGCCCGACAGAGCCCAGTAGAGGCCCGACAGAGCCCGACAGAGCCCGACAGAGCCCGACAGGGCCCGACAGGTCCCGACAGGGCCCAGTAGAGCCCGACAGAGCCCGACAGAGCCCGACAGAGCCCGACAGAGCCCGACAGGGCCCGACAGGGCCCAGAAGAGGCCGACAGAGCCCGACAGAGCCCGACAGAGCCCGACAGAACCCGACAGAGCCCGACAGAGCCCGACAGGGCCCGACAGGGCCCGACAGAGCCCGACAGGGCCCGACAGAGCCCAGTAGAGCCCGACAGAGCCCGACAGAGCCCGACAGAGCCCGACAGGGCCCGACAGAGTCCGACAGAGCCCGACAGGGCCCAGTAGAGCCCGACAGAGCCCGACAGGGCCCAGTAGAGCCTGACAGAGCCCGACAGAGCCCAGTAGAGCCCGACAGAGCCCGACAGAGCCCGACAGAGCCCGACAGGGCCCGACAGAGTCCGACAGAGCCCGACAGGGCCCAGTAGAGCCCGAAAGAGCCCGACAGAGCCCGACAGAGCCCAGTAGAGCCCGACAGAGCCCGACAGAGGCCCGACAGGGCCCGACAGGGCCCGACAGGGCCCAGTAGAGCCCGACAGAGCCCGACAGAGCCCGACAGAGCCCGACAGGGCCCGACAGGGCCCGACAGGGCCCAGTAGAGCCCGACAGAGCCCGACAGAGCCCAGTAGAGCCCAGTAGAGCCCGACAGAGCCCGACACAGCCCGACAGAGCCCGACAGAGCCCGACAGGGCCCGACAGAGCCCGACAGGGCCGACAGGGCCCAGTAGAGCCCGACAGAGCCCGACAGGGCCCAGTATAGCCCGACAGAGCCCTACAGAGCCCGACAGGGACCGACAGAGCCCGACAGAGCCCGACAGGGCCCGACAGGGCCCGACAGAGCCCGACAGAGCCCGACAGGGCCCGACAGAGCCCGACAGGGCCCGACAGAGCCCGACAGGGCCCAGTAGAGCCCAGTAGAACCCGACAGAGCCCAGTAGAGCCCGACAGAGCCCGACAGAGCCCGACAGAGCCCGACAGGGCCCGACAGAGCCCGACAGAGCCCAGTAGAGCCCAACAGAGCCCGACAAAGCCCGACAGAGCCCGACAGAGCCCAGTAGAGCCCGACAGAGCCCGACAGGGCCCGACAGAGCCCGACAGGGCCCGACAGAGCCCGACAGGGCCCAGTAGAGCCCAGTAGAACCCGACAGAGCCCAGTAGAGCCCGACAGAGCCCGACAGAGCCCGACAGAGCCCGACAGGGCCCGACAGAGCCCGACAGAGCCCAGGAGAGCCCGACAGAGCCCGACAGAGCCCAGTAGAGCCCGACAGAGCCGAGAGGGCCCGACAGAGCCCGACAGAGCCCGACAGAGCCCGACAGAGCCCGACAGGGCCCGACAGAGCCCGACAGAGCCCGACAGGGCCCAGTAGAGCCCGACAGAGCCCGACAGAGCCCGACAGAACCCGACAGGGCCCAGTAGAGCCCGACAGAGCCCGACAGAGCCCGACAGAGCCCGACAGGGCCCGACAGAGCCCGGACAGAGCCCGACAGCGCCCGACAGGGCCCAGTAGAGCCCGACAGAGCCCGACAGAGCCCGACAGAGCCCGACAGGGCCCGACAGAGCCCGACAGAGCCCGACAGGGCCCAGTAGAGCCCGACAGAGCCCAACAGGGCCCGACAGAGCCCGACAGAGCCCGACAGAGTCCGACAGGGCCCAGTAGAGCCCGACAGAGCCCGACAGAGCCCGACAGGGCCCGACAGAGCCCGACAGAGCCCGACAGGGCCCGACAGAGCCCGACAGAGCCCGACAGGGCCCAGTAGAGCCCGACAGAGCCCGACAGAGCCCGACAGAGCCCAGTAGAGCCCGACAGAGCCCGACAGAGCCCAACAGGGCCCGACAGAGCCCGACAGGGCCCGACAGGGCCCGACAGAGCCCGACAGGGCCCAGTAGAGCCCGACAGAGCCCGATAGAGCCCGACAGGGCCCGACAGGGCCCAGTAGAGCCCGACAGAGCCCGACAGAGCCCAGTAGAGCCCAGTAGAGCCCGACAGGGCCCGACAGGGCCCGACAGGGCCCATTAGAGCCCGACAGAGCCCGACAGAGCCTGACAGAGCCCGACAGGGCCCGACAGGGCCCGACAGAGTCCGACAGAGCCCGACAGGGCCCAGTAGAGCCCGACAGAGCCCGACAGAGCCCGACAGGGCCCGACAGGGCCCGACAGGGCCCAGTAGAGCCCGATAGAGCCCGACAGAGCCCGACAGGGCCCGACAGAGCCCGACAGGGCCCGACAGGGCCCAGTAGAGCCCGACAGGGCCCAGTAGAGCCCAGTAGAGCCCGACAGAGCCCGACAGAGCCCGACAGAGCCCGACAGGGCCCGACAGGGCCCGACAGGGCCCGACAGGGCCCAGTAGAGCACGACAGAGCCCGACAGGGCCCGACAGAGCCCGACAGAGCCCGACAGGGCCCAGTAGAGCCCGACAGAGCCCGACAGAGCCCGACAGGGCCCGACAGAGCCCGACAGGGCCCGACAGGGCCCGACAGAGCCCGACAGGGCCCGACAGAGCCCGACAGAGCCCGACAGGACCCCACAGAGCCCGAAAGAGCCCGACAAAGCCCAGTAGAGCCCGACAGAGCCCGACAGAGCCCGACAGAGCCCGACAGGGCCCGACAGGGCCCGACAGGGCCCGACAGAGCCCGACAGAGCCCAGTAGAGCCCGACAGAGCCGACAGGGCCCGACAGGGCCCGACAGGGCCCGACAGAGCCCGACAGAGCCCGACAGGGCCCGACAGGGCCCGACAGAGCCCAGTAGAGCCCAGTAGAGCCCGACAGAGCCCGACAGAGCCCGACAGGGCCCGACAGAGCCCGACAGGGCCCGACAGGGCCCGACAGGGCCCGACAGAGCCCAGTAGAGCCCGACAGAGCCCGACAGAGCCCGACAGAGCCCGACAGGGCCCGACAGAGCCCGACAGGGCCCAGTAGAGCCCGACAGAGCCCGACAGAGCCCGACAGAGCCCGACAGAGCCCGACAGAGCCCGACAGGGCCCGACAGAGCCCGACAGGGCCCGACAGGGTACGGACAGAGCCCGACAGAGCCCGACAGAGCCCGACAGGGCCCGACAGGGCCCAGTAGAGCCCGACAGAGCCCGACAGAGCCCGACAGAGCCCGACAGAGCCCAGTAGAGCCCGACAGAGCCCGACAGAGACCGACAGAGCCGACAGGGCCCGACAGAGCCGACAGGGCCCGACAGAGCCCGACAGAGCCCGACAGGGCCCGACAGAGCCCAGTAGAGCCCGACAGAGCCCGTCAGGGCCCGACAGGGCCCGACAGGGCCCAGTAGAGCCCGACAGAGCCCGACAGAGCCCAGTAGAGCCCAGTAGAGCCCGACAGAGCCCGACAGAGCCCGACAGGGCCCGACAGAGCCCGACAGAGCCCGACAGGGCCCGACAGGGCCCGACAGGGCCCAGTAGAGCCCGACAGAGCCCGACAGAGCCCGACAGAGCCCGACAGGGCCCGACAGGGCCCAGTAGAGCCCGACAGAGCCCGACAGAGCCCGACAGAACCCGACAGAGCCCGACAGAGCCCAGTAGAGCCCGACAGAGCCCGACAGAGCCCGACAGGGCCCGACAGGGCCCGACAGGGCCCAGTAGAGCCCGACAGAGCCCGACAGAGCCCGACAGAGCCCGACAGAGCCCGACAGAACCCGACAGAGCCCGACAGAGCCCGACAGAGCCCGACAGGGCCCGACAGAGCCCGACAGGGCCCGACAGAGCCCGACAGGGCCCCACAGAGCCCGACAGAGCCCGACAGTGCCCCGTAGAGCCCGACAGAGCCCGACAGAGCCCAGTAGAGCCCGACAGAGCCCGACAGAGCCCGACAGAGCCCGACAGAGCCCGACAGAGTCCGACAGAGCCCGACAGGGCCCAGTAGAGCCCGACAGAGCCCGACAGAGCCCGACAGAGCCCAGTAGAGCCCGACAGAGCCCGACAGAGCCCGACAGGGCCCGACAGGGCCCGACAGAGCCCGACAGGGCCCGACAGGGCCCGACAGAGCCCAGTAGAGCCCGACAGAGCCCGACAGAGCCCGACAGAGCCCGACAGAGCCCGACAGGGCCCGACAGGGCCCGACAGGGCACGACAGAGCCCGACAGGGCCCGACAGGGCCCAGTAGAGCCCGACAGAGCCCGACAGAGCCCGACAGGGCCCGACAGGGCCCAGTAGAGTCCGACAGAGCCCGACAGAGCCCGACAGAGCCCAGTAGAGCCCAGTAGAGCCCGACAGAGCCCGACACAGCCCGACAGAGCCCGACAGAGCCCGACAGGGCCCGACAGAGCCCGACAGGGCCCGACAGAGCCCGACAGGGCCCAGTAGAGCCCGACAGAGCCCGACAGAGCCCGACAGAGCCCGACAGAGCCCGACAGGGACCGACAGAGCCCGACAGGTCCCGACAGGGCCCGACAGAGCCCGACAGAGCCCGACAGAGCCCGACAGGGACCGACAGGGACCGACAGGGCCCGACAGGGCCCGACAGGGCCCGACAGAGCCCGACAGAGCCCGACAGGGCCCGAGAGATCCCGACAGAGCCCGACAGAGCCCGACAGGGCCCAGTAGTGCCCAGTAGAACCCGACAGAGCCCAGTAGAGCCCGACAGAGCCCGACAGAGCCCGACAGGGCCCGACAGGGCCCGACAGAGCCCGACAGGGCCCAGTAGAGCCCGACAGAGCCCGACAAAGCCCGACAGAGCCCGACAGAGCCCAGTAGAGCCCGACAGAGCCCGACAGAGCCCGACAGGGCCCGACAGAGCCCGACAGAGCCCAGTAGAGCCCGACAGAGCCCGTCAGGGCCCGACAGGCCCTGACAGGGCCCAGTAGAGCCCGACAGATCCCGACAGAGCCCAGTAGAGCCCGACAGAGCCGAGAGGGCCCGACAGAGCCCGACAGAGCCCGACAGAGCCCGACAGGGCCCGACAGAGCCCGACAGGGCCCAGTAGAGCCCGACAGAGCCCGACAGAGCCCGACAGAACCCGACAGGGCCCAGTAGAGCCCGACAGAGCCCGACAGAGCCCGACAGAGCCCGACAGAGCCCGACAGCGCCCGACAGCGCCCGACAGGGCCCAGTAGAGCCCGACAGAGCCCGACAGAGCCCGACAGAGCCCGACAGGGCCCGACAGAGCCCGACAGAGCCCGACAGGGCCCAGTAGAGCCCGACAGAGCCCAACAGGGCCCGACAGAGGCCGACAGAGCCCGACAGAGTCCGACAGGGCCCAGTAGAGCCCGACAGAGCCCGACAGAGCCCGACAGAGCCCGACAGGGCCGACAGGGCCCGACAGAGCCCGACAGGGCCCGACAGAGCCCGACAGAGCCCGACAGGGCCCAGTAGAGCCCGACAGAGCCCGACAGAGCCCAGTAGAGCCCGACAGAGCCCGACAGAGCCCGACAGAGCCCGACAGGGCCCGACAGAGCCCGACAGAGCCCGACAGAGCCCGACAGGGCCCAGTAGAGCCCGAAAGAGCCCGACCAGAGCCCAGTAGAGCCCGACAGGGCCCGACAGGGCCCGACAGGGCCCATTAGAGCCCGACAGAGCCCGACAGAGCCTGACGAGCCCGACAGGGCTCGACAGGGCCCGACAGAGTCCGACAGAGCCCGACAGGGCCCAGTAGAGCCCGACAGAGCCCGACAGAGCCCGACAGGGCCCGACAGGGCCCGACAGGGCCCGACAGGGCCCAGTAGAGCCCGATAGAGCCCGACAGAGCCCGACAGAGCCCGACAGGGCCCGACAGAGCCCGACAGGGCCCAATAGAGCCCGACAGGGCACAGAGCCCGACAGAGCCCGACAGGGCACGACAGAGCCCGACAGAGCCCAACAGGGCCCGACAGAGCCCGACAGGGCCCGACAGAGCCCGACAGAGCCCGACAGAGCCCGACAGGGCCCAGTAGAGCCCGACAGGGCCCAGTAGAGCCCAGTAGAGCCCGACAGAGCCTGACAGAGCCCGACAGAGCCCGACAGGGCCCGACAGGGCCCGACAGGGCCCAGTAGAGCACGACAGAGCCCGACAGGGCCCGACAGAGCCCGACAGAGCCCGACAGGGCCCGACAGAGCCCGACAGAGCCCGACAGGGCCCAGTAGAGCCCGACAGAGCCCGACAGAGCCCGACAGAGCCCGACAGGGCCCGACAGAGCCCGACAGAGCCCGACAGGGCCCGACAGGGCCCGACAGAGCCCGACAGGGCCCGACAGGGCCCGACAGAGCCCGACAGGGCCCGACAGGGCCCGACAGGGCCCGATAGGGCCCGACAGAGCCCAGTAGAGCCCGACAGAGCCCGACAGAGCCCGACAGGGCCCGACAGGGCCCGACAGAGCCCGACAGAGCCCGACAGGGCCCGACAGGGCCCGACAGAGCCCAGTAGAGCCCAGTAGAGCCCGACAGAGCCCGACAGAGCCCGACAGGGCCCGACAGAGCCCGACAGAGCCCGACAGGGCCCGACAGGGCCCGACAGAGCCCGACAGGGCCCGACAGAGCCCGACAGAGCCCTACAGGGCCCCACAGAGCCCGAAAGAGACCGACAAAGCCCAGTAGAGCCCGACAGAGCCCGACAGAGCCCGACAGAGCCCGACAGAGCCCGACAGGGCCCGACAGGGCCCGACAGAGCCCGACAGAGCCCGACAGAGCCCGACAGGGCCCGACAGAGCCCGACAGGGCCGACAGGGCCCGACAGGGCCCGACAGAGCCCAGTAGAGCCCGACAGAGCCCGACAGAGCCCGAGAGAGCCCGACAGGGCCCGACAGGGCCGACAGGGCCCGACAGGGCCCGACAGAGCCCAGTAGAGCCCGACAGAGCCCGACAGAGCCCGAGAGAGCCCGACAGGGCCCGACAGGGCCCGACAGGACCCAGTAGAGCCCGACAGAGCCCGACAGAGCCCGACAGAGCCCGACAGGGCCCGACAGGGCCCGACAGAGCCCGACAGGGCCCGACAGGGCCCGACAGAGCCCGACAGGGCCCGACAGAGCCCGACAGGGCCCGACAGGGTACGACAGAGCCCGACAGGGCCCGACAGGGCCCAGTAGAGCCCGACAGAGCCCGACAGAGCCCGACAGGGCCCGACAGGGCCCGACAGGGCCCAGTAGAGCCCGACAGAGCCCGACAGAGCCCGACAGAGCCCAGTAGAGCCCAGTAGAGCCCGACAGAGCCCGACACAGCCCGACAGAGCCCGACAGGGCCGACAGAGCCCGACAGAGCCCGACAGGGCCCGACAGAGCCCGACAGAGCCCGACAGGGCCCAGTAGAGACCGACAGAGCCCGACAGAGTCCGACAGAACCCGACAGGGCCCAGTAGAGCCCGACAGAGCCCGACAGGGCCCGACAGAGCCCGACAGAGCCCGACAGAGCCCGACAGCGCCCGACAGGGCCCAGTAGAGCCCGACAGAGCCCGACAGAGCCCGACAGAGCCCGACAGAGCCCGACAGGGCCCGACAGAGCCCGACAGAGCCCGACAGGGCCCGACAGAGCCCGACAGAGCCCGACAGGGCCCAGTAGAGCCCGACAGAGCCCGACAGAGCCCGACAGAGCCCGACAGGGCCCGACAGAGCCCGACAGAGCCCGACAGGGCCCGACAGAGCCCGACAGAGCCCGACAGGGCCCGACAGGGCCCGACAGAGCCCGACAGGGCCCAGTAGAGCCCGACAGAGCCCGACAGAGCCCGACAGAGCCCGACAGAGCCCAGTAGAGCCCGACAGAGCCCGACAGAGACCGACAGGGCCCGACAGAGCCCGACAGGGCCCGACAGGGCCCGACAGAGCCCGACAGGGCCCGACAGAGCCCAGTAGAGCCCGACAGAGCCTGACAGGGCCCAGTAGAGCCCGACAGAGCCCGATAGAGCCCGACATGGCCCCACAGGGCCTGACAGGGCCCAGTAGAGCCCGACAGAGCCCGACAGAGCCCAGTAGAGCCCAGTAGAGCCCGACAGAGCCCGACAGAGCCCGACAGAGCCCGACAGAGCCCGACAGGGCACGACAGGGCCCGACAGAGCCCGACAGAGCCCGACAGGGCCCGACAGGGCCCGACAGAGACCGACAGGGCCCGACAGGGCCCGACAGGGCCCAGTAGAGCCCGAAAGAGCCCGACAGAGCCCAGTAGAGCCCAGTAGAGCCCGACAGGGCCCGACAGGGCCCGACAGGGCCCATTAGAGCCCGACAGAGCCCGACAGAGCCCGACAGAGCCCGACAGGGCCCGACAGGGCCCAATAGAGCCCGACAGGGCCCAGTAGAGCCCGACAGAGCCCGACAGAGCCCGACAGAGACCGACAGGGCCCGACAGAGCCCGACAGAGCCCAACAGGGCCCGACAGAGCCCGACAGAGCCCGACAGGGCCCAGTAGAGCCCGACAGAGCCCGACAGAGCCCGACAGAGCCCAGTAGAGCCCGACAGAGCCCGACAGAGCCCGACAGGGCCCGACAGAGCCCGACAGGGCCCGACAGGGCCCGACAGAGCCCGACAGAGCCCGACAGGGCCCAGTAGAGCCCGACAGAGCCTGATAGAGCCCGACAGGGCCCGACAGGGCCCAGTAGAGCCCGACAGAGCCCGACAGAGCCCAGTAGAGCCCAGTAGAGCCCGACAGAGCCCGACAGAGCCCGACAGAGCCCGACAGGGCCCGACAGGGCCCGACAGAGCCCGACAGGGCCCGACAGGGCCCGACAGAGCCCGACAGGGCCCGACAGGGTACGACAGAGCCCGACAGAGCCCGACAGAGCCCAGTAGAGCCCGACAGAGCCCGACAGAGCCCGACAGAGCCCGACAGGGCCCGACAGGGCCCGACAGGGCCCAGTAGAGCCCGACAGAGCCCGACAGAGCCCGACAGGGCCCGACAGGGCCCGACAGGGCCCAGTAGAGCCCGACAGAGCCCGACAGGGCCCGACAGAGCCTGACAGGGCCCGACAGGGCCCGACAGAGCCCGACAGGGCCCGACAGGGTACGACAGAGCCCGACAGGGCCCGACAGGGCTCAGTAGAGCCCGACAGAGCCCGACAGAGCCCGACAGAGCCCGACAGGGCCCGACAGGGCCCAGTAGAGCCCGACAGAGCCCGACAGAGCCCGACAGAGCCCAGTAGAGCCCAGTAGAGCCCGACAGAGCCCGACACAGCCCGACAGAGCCCGACAGAGCCCGACAGGGCCCGACAGAGCCCGACAGGGCCCGACAGAGCCCGACAGAGCCCGACAGAGCCCGACAGAGCCCGACAGGGCCCAGTAGAGCCCGACAGGGCCCGACAGAGCGCGACAGAACCCGACAGGGCCCAGTAGAGCCCGACAGAGCCCGACAGGGCCCGACAGAGCCCGACAGAGCCCGACAGAGCCCGACAGCGCCCGACAGGGCCCAGTAGAGCCCGACAGAGCCCGACAGAGCCCGACAGAGCCCGACAGGGCCCGACAGAGCCCGACAGGGCCCGACAGGGCCCAGTAGAGCCCGACAGAGCCCAACAGGGCCCGACAGAGCCCGACAGAGCCCGACAGGGCCCAGTAGAGCCCGACAGAGCCCGACAGAGCCCGACAGAGCCCGACAGGGCCCAGTAGAGCCCGACAGAGCCCGACAGAGCCCGACAGAGCCCAGTAGAGCCCGACAGAGCCCGACAGAGCCCGACAGGGCCCGACAGAGCCCGACAGGGCCCAGTAGAGCCCGACAGAGCCCGACAGAGCCCGACAGAGCCCAGTAGAGCCCGACAGAGCCCGACAGAGCCCGACAGGGCCCGACAGGGCCCGACAGAGCCCGACAGGGCCCAGTAGAGCCCGACAGAGCCCGACAGAGCCCGACAGAGCCCAGTAGAGCCCGACAGAGCCCGACAGAGCCCGACAGGGCCCGACAGAGCCCGACAGAGCCCGACAGAGCCCGACAGGGCCCGACAGGGCCCGACAGGGCCCAGTAGAGCCCGACAGAGCCCGACAGAGCCCGACAGAGCCCGACAGGGCCCGACAGGGCCCAGTAGAGCCCGACAGAGCCCGACAGAGCCCGACAGAGCCCGACAGGGCCCGACAGGGCCCGACAGGGCCCGACAGGGCACGACAGAGCCCGACAGGGCCCGACAGGGCCCAGTAGAGCCCGACAGAGCCCGACAGAGCCCGACAGAGCCCTACAGGGCCCGACAGGGCCCAGTAGAGCCCGACAGAGCCCGACAGAGCCCGACAGAGCCCAGTAGAGCCCAGTAGAGCCCGACAGAGCCCGACACAGCCCGACAGAGCACGACAGAGCCCGACAGGGCCCGACAGAGCCCGACAGGGCCCGACAGGGCCCGACAGAGCCCGACAGAGCCCGACTGGGCCCAGTAGAGCCCGACACAGCCAGACAGAGCCCGACAGAGCCCGACAGGGACCGACAGAGCCCGACAGAGCCCGACAGGGCCCGACAGGGCCCGACAGAGCCCGACAGAGCCCGACAGGGCCCGACAGAGCCCGACAGAGCCCGACAGAGCCCGACAGGGCCCAGTAGAGCCCAGTAGAACCCGACAGAGCCCAGTAGAGCCCGACAGAGCCCGACAGAGCCCGACAGGGCCCGACAGAGCCCGACAGAGCCCGACAGAGCCCGACAGGGCCCGACAGAGCCCGACAGGGCCCAGTAGAGCCCGACAGAGCCCGACAAAGCCCGACAGAGCCCGACAGAGCCCAGTAGAGCCCGACAGAGCCCGACAGAGCCCGACAGGGCCCGACAGAGCCCGACAGAGCCCAGTAGAGCCCGACAGAGCCCGTCAGGGCCCGACAGGGCCCGACAGGGCCCAGTAGAGCCCGACAGAGCCCGACAGAGCCCAGTAGAGCCCAGTAGAGCCCGACAGAGCCCGACAGAGCCCGACAGAGCCCGACAGAGCCCGACAGGGCCCGACAGAGCCCGACAGAGCCCGACAGGGCCCGACTAGGCCCGACAGAGCCCGACAGGGCCCGACAGGGCCCAGTAGAGCCCGACAGAGCCCGACAGAGCCCGACAGAGCCCGACAGGTCCCGACAGGGCCCGACAGGGCCCGACAGAGCCCAGTAGAGCCCGACAGAGCCCGACAGAGCCCGACAGAGCCCGACAGAGCCCGACAGGGCCCGACAGAGCCCATCAGGGCCCGACAGGGCCCAGTAGAGCCCGACAGAGCCCGACAGAGCCCGACAGAGCCTGACAGGGCCCGACAGGGCCCGACAGGGCCCAGTAGAGCCCGACAGAGCCCGACAGGGCCCGACAGAGCCCGACAGAGCCCGACAGGGCCCGACAGAGCCCGACAGGGTACGACAGAGCCCGACAGGGCCCGACAGGGCCCAGTAGAGCCCGACAGAGCCCGACAGAGCCCGACAGGGCCCGACAGGGCCCAGTAGAGTCCGACAGAGCCCGACAGAGCCCGACAGAGCCCAGTAGAGCCCAGTAGAGCCCGACAGAGCCCGACACAGCCCGACAGAGCCCGAGAGAGCCCGACAGGGCCCGACAGAGCCCGACAGGGCCCGACAGAGCCCGACAGAGCCCGACAGGGCCCAGTAGAGCCCGACAGAGCCCGACAGAGCCCGACAGGGACCGACAGAGCCCGACAGAGCCCGACAGGTCCCGACAGGGCCCGACAGGGCCCGACAGAGCCCGACAGAACCCGACAGGGACCGACAGAGCCCGACAGGGCCCAACAGGGCCCGACAGGGCCCGACAGAGCCCGACAGGGCCCGAGAGATCCCGACAGAGCCCGACAGAGCCCGACAGGGCCCAGTAGAGCCCAGTAGAACCCGACAGAGCCCAGTAGAGCCCGACAGAGCCCGACAGAGCCCGACAGGGCCCAACAGGGCCCGACAGAGCCCGACAGGGCCCAGTAGAGCCCGACAGAGCCCGACAAAGCCCGACAGAGCCCGACAGAGCCCAGTAGAGCCCGACAGAGCCCGACAGAGCCCGACAGGGCCCGACAGAGCCCGACAGAGCCCAGTAGAGCCCGACAGAGCCCGTCAGGGCCCGACAGGCCCCGACAGGGCCCAGTAGAGCCCGACAGATCCCGCAGAGCCCAGTAGAGCCCGACAGAGCCGAGAGGGCCCGACAGAGCCCGACAGAGCCCGACAGAGCCCGACAGAGCCCGACAGGGCCCGACAGAGCCCGACAGAGCCCGACAGGGCCCAGTAGAGCCCGACAGAGCCCGACAGAGCCCGACAGAACCCGACAGGGCCCAGTAGAGCCCGACAGAGCCCGACAGAGCCCGACAGAGCCCGACAGGGCCCGACAGGGCCCGACAGAGCCCGACAGCGCCCGACAGGGCCCAGTAGAGCCCGACAGAGCCAGACAGAGCCCGACAGAGCCCGACAGGGCCCGACAGAGCCCGACAGAGCCCGACAGGGCCCAGTAGAGCCCGACAGAGCCCAACAGGGCCCGACAGAGCCCGACAGAGCCCGACAGAGCCCGACAGGGCCCAGTAGAGCCCGACAGAGCCCGACAGAGCCCGACAGAGCCCGACAGGGCCCGACAGAGCCCGACAGAGCCCGACAGGGCCCGACAGAGCCCGACAGAGCCCGACAGGGCCCAGTAGAGCCCGACAGAGCCCGACAGAGCCCGACAGAGCCCAGTAGAGCCCGACAGAGCCCGACAGAGCCCAACAGGGCCCGACAGAGCCCGACAGGGCCCGACAGGGCCCGACAGAGCCCGACAGGGCCCAGTAGAGCCCGACAGAGCCCGATAGAGCCCGACAGGGCCCGACAGGGCCCAGTAGAGCCCGACAGAGAACGACAGAGCCCAGTAGAGCCCAGTAGAGCCCGACAGAGCCCGACAGAGCCCGACAGAGCCCGACAGGGCCCGACAGAGCCCGACAGAGCCCGACAGAGCCCGACAGGGCCCAGTAGAGCCCGAAAGAGCCCGACAGAGCCCAGTAGAGCCCAGTAGAGCCCGACAGGGCCCGACAGGGCCCGACAGGGCCCATTAGAGCCCGACAGAGCCCGACAGGGCCCGACAGGGCCCGACAGAGTCCGACAGAGCCCGACAGGGCCCAGTAGAGCCCGACAGAGCCCGACAGAGCCCGACAGGGCCCGACAGAGCCCGACAGGGCCCGACAGGGCCCGACAGAGCCCGACAGGGCCCAATAGAGCCCGACAGGGCCCGACAGAGCCCGACAGGGCACGACAGAGCCCGACAGAGCCCGACAGGGCCCGACAGAGCCCGACAGAGCCCGACAGAGCCCGACAGGGCCCAGTAGAGCCCGACAGGGCCCAGTAGAGCCCAGTAGAGCCCGACAGAGCCCGACAGAGCCCGACAGGGCCCGACAGGGCCCGACAGGGCCCGACAGAGCCCGACAGAGCCCGACAGGGCCCAGTAGAGACCGACAGAGCCCGACAGAGCCCGACAGAACCCGACAGGGCCCAGTAGAGCCCGACAGAGCCCGACAGGGCCCGACAGAGCCCGACAGAGCCCGACAGCGCCCGACAGGGCCCAGTAGAGCCCGACAGAGCCCGACAGAGCCCGACAGAGCCCGACAGAGCCCGACAGGGCCCGACAGAGCCCGACAGAGCCCGACAGGGCCCAGTAGAGCCCGACAGAGCCCGACAGAGCCCGACAGGGCCCGACAGAGCCCGACAGAGCCCGACAGGGCCCGACAGAGCCCGACAGAGCCCGACAGGGCCCGACAGGGCCCGACAGAGCCCGACAGGGCCCAGTAGAGCCCGACAGAGCCCGACAGAGCCCGACAGAGCCCGACAGAGCCCAGTAGAGCCCGACAGAGCCCGACAGAGCCCGACAGGGCCCGACAGAGCCCGACAGGGCCCGACAGGGCCCGACAGAGCCCGACAGGGCCCGACAGAGCCCAGTAGAGCCCGACAGAGCCCGACAGGGCCCGACAGAGCCCGACAGGGCCCAGTAGAGCCCGACAGAGCCCGATAGAGCCCGACAGGGCCCCACAGGGCCTGACAGGGCCCAGTAGAGCCCGACAGAGCCCGACAGAGCCCAGTAGAGCCCAGTAGAGCCCGACAGAGCCCGACAGAGCCCGACAGAGCCCGACAGGGCACGACAGGGCACGACAGGGCCCGACAGAGCCCGACAGGGCCCGACAGGGCCCGACAGAGACCGACAGGGCCCGACAGGGCCCGACAGGGCCCAGTAGAGCCCGAAAGAGCCCGACAGAGCCCAGTAGAGCCCAGTAGAGCCCGACAGGGCCCGACAGGGCCCGACAGGGCCCATTAGAGCCCGACAGAGCCCGACAGAGCCTGACAGAGCCCGACAGGGCCCGACAGGGCCCGACAGAGCCCGACAGGGCCCAGTAGAGCCCGACAGAGCCCGACAGAGCCCGACAGAGCCTGACAGAGCCCGACAGAGCCCGACAGGGCCCGACAGAGCCCGACAGAGCCCAACAGGGCCCGACAGAGCCCGACAGAGCCCGACAGGGCCCAGTAGAGCCCGACAGAGCCCGACAGAGCCCGACAGAGCCCAGTAGAGCCCGACAGAGCCCGACAGAGCCCGACAGGGCCCGACAGAGCCCGACAGGGCCCGACAGGGCCCGACAGAGCCCGACAGAGCCCGACAGAGCCCGACAGGGCCCAGTAGAGCCCGACAGAGCCCGATAGAGCCCGACAGGGCCCGACAGGGCCCAGTAGAGCCCGACAGAGCCCGACAGAGCCCAGTAGAGCCCAGTAGAGCCCGACAGAGCCCGACAGAGCCCGACAGAGCCCGACAGGGCCCGACAGGGCCCGACAGAGCCCGACAGGGCCCGACAGGGCCCGACAGAGCCCGACAGAGCCCGACAGAGCCCAGTAGAGCCCGACAGAGCCCGACAGAGCCCGACAGAGCCCGACAGGGCCCGACAGGGCCCGACAGAGCCCGACAGGGCCCAGTAGAGCCCGACAGAGCCCGACAGAGCCCGACAGAGCACAGTAGAGCCCGACAGAGCCCGACAGAGCCCGACAGGGCCCGACAGAGCCCGACAGAGCCCGACAGGGCCCGACAGAGCCCAGTAGAGCCCGACAGAGCCCGACAGAGCCCGACAGGGCCCGACAGAGCCCGACAGAGCCCGACAGAGCCCGACAGGGCCCGACAGAGCCCGACAGGGCCCGACAGGGCCCGACAGGGCCCGACAGAGCCCGACAGAGCCCGACAGGGCCCGACAGAGCCCGACAGGGCCCAGTAGAGCCCAGTAGAACCCGACAGAGCCCAGTAGAGCCCGACAGAGCCCGACAGAGCCCGACAGGGCCCGACAGAGCCCGACAGAGCCCGACAGAGCCCGACAGGGCCCGACAGAGCCCGACAGGGCCCAGTAGAGCCCGACAGAGCCCGACAAAGCCCGACAGAGCCCGACAGAGCCCAGTAGAGCCCGACAGAGCCCGACAGAGCCCGACAGGGCCCGACAGAGCCCGACAGAGCCCAGTAGAGCCCGACAGAGCCCGTCAGGGCCCGACAGGGCCCGACAGGGCCCGACAGAGCCCGACAGAGCCCGACAGGGCCCGACAGGGCCCAGTAGAGCCCGACAGAGCCCGACAGAGCCCGACAGAGCCCGACAGGGCCCGACAGGGCCCGACAGGGCCCAGTAGAGCCCGACAGAGCCCGACAGAGCCCAGTAGAGCCCAGTAGAGCCCGACAGAGCCCGATACAGCCCGACAGAGCCCGACAGAGCCCGACAGGGCCCGACAGAGCCCGACAGGGCCCGACAGAGCCCGACAGAGCCCGACAGAGCCCGACAGGGCCCAGTAGAGCCCGACAGAGCCCGACAGAGCCCGACAGGGACCGACAGAGCCCGACAGAGCCCGACAGGGCCCGACAGGGCCCGACAGAGCCCGACAGAGCCCGACAGGGCCCGACAGAGCCCGACAGGGCCCGACAGAGCCCGACAGGGCCCAGTAGAGCCCAGTAGAACCCGACAGAGCCCAGTAGAGCCCGACAGAGCCCGACAGAGCCCGACAGAGCCCGACAGGGCCCGACAGAGCCCGACAGAGCCCAGTAGAGCCCAACAGAGCCCGACAAAGCCCGACAGAGCCCGACAGAGCCCAGTAGAGCCCGACAGAGCCCGACAGAGCCCGACAGGGCCCGACAGAGCCCAGTAGAGCCCGACAGAGCCCGTCAGGGCCCGACAGGGCCCGACAGGGCCCAGTAGAGCCCGACAGAGCCCGACAGAGCCCAGTAGAGCCCAGTAGAGCCCGACAGAGCCCGACAGAGCCCGACAGAGCCCGACAGGGCCCGACAGAGCCCGACAGAGCCCGACAGAGCCCAGTAGAGCCCGACAGAGCCCGTCAGGGCCCGACAGGGCCCGACAGGGCCCAGTAGAGCGCGACAGAGCCCGACAGAGCCCGACAGAGCCCGACAGGGCCCGACAGGGCCCGACAGGGCCCGACAGAGCCCGACAGGGCCCGACAGGGCCCAGTAGAGCCCGACAGAGCCCGACAGAGCCCGACAGAGCCCGACAGGGCCCGACAGGGCCCGACAGAGCCCAGTAGAGCCCGACAGAGCCCGACAGAGCCCGACAGAACCCGACAGAGCCCGACAGAGCCCAGTAGAGCCCGACAGAGCCCGACAGAGCCCGACAGGGCCCGACAGGTCCCGACAGGGCCCAGTAGAGCCCGACAGAGCCCGACAGAGCCCGACAGAGCCCGACAGGGCCCGACAGGGCCCAGAAGAGCCCGACAGAGCCCGACAGAGCCCGACAGAGCCCGACAGAGCCCGACAGAACCCGACAGAGCCCGACAGAGCCCGACAGAGCCCGACAGGGCCCGACAGGGCCCGACAGGGCCCAGTAGAGCCCGACAGAGCCCGACAGAGCCCGACAGAGCCCGACAGGGCCCGACAGAGTCCGACAGAGCCCGACAGGGCCCAGTAGAGCCCGACAGAGCCCGACAGGGCCCAGTAGAGCCCGACAGAGCCCGACAGAGCCCAGTAGAGCCCGACAGAGCCCGACAGAGCCCGACAGAGCCCGACAGGGCCCGACAGAGTCCGACAGAGCCCGACAGGGCCCTGTAGAGCCCGACAGAGCCCGACAGAGCCCGACAGAGCCCAGTAGAGCCCGACAGAGCCCGACAGAGCCCGACAGGGCCCGACAGGGCCCGACAGGGCCCGACAGAGCCCGACAGGGCCCGACAGGGCCCGACAGGGCCCAGTAGAGCCCGACAGAGCCCGACAGAGCCCGACAGAGCCTGACAGGGCCCGACAGGGCCCGACAGGGCCCAGTAGAGCCCGACAGAGCCCGACAGGGCCCGACAGAGCCCGACAGAGCCCGACAGGGCCCGACAGGGCCCGACAGGGTACGACAGAGCCCGACAGGGCCCGACAGGGCCCAGTAGAGCCCGACAGAGCCCGACAGAGCCCGACAGAGCCCGACAGGGCCCGACAGGGCCCAGTAGAGTCCGACAGAGCCCGACAGAGCCCGACAGAGCCCAGTAGAGCCCAGTAGAGCCCGACAGAGCCCGACACAGCCCGACAGAGCCCGAGAGAGCCCGACAGGGCCCGACAGAGCCCGACAGAGCCCGACAGGGCCCAGTAGAGCCCGACAGAGCCCGACAGAGCCCGACAGGGACCGACAGAGCCCGACAGAGCCCGACAGGTCCCGACAGGGCCCGACAGGGCCCGACAGAGCCCGACAGAACCCGACAGGGACCGACAGAGCCCGACAGGGCCCGACAGGGACCGACAGGGCCCGACAGAGCCCGACAGGGCCCGAGAGATCCCGACAGAGCCCGACAGAGCCCGACAGGGCCCAGTAGAGCCCAGTAGAACCCGACAGAGCCCAGTAGAGCCCGACAGAGCCCGACAGAGCCCGACAGGGCCCGACAGGGCCCGACAGAGCCCGACAGGGCCCAGTAGAGCCCGACAGAGCCCGACAAAGCCCGACAGAGCCCGACAGAGCCCAGTAGAGCCCGACAGAGCCCGACAGAGCCCGACAGGGCCCGACAGAGCCCGACAGAGCCCAGTAGAGCCCGACAGAGCCCGTCAGGGCCCGACAGGCCCCGACAGGGCCCAGTAGAGCCCGACAGATCCCGACAGAGCCCAGTAGAGCCCGACAGAGCCGAGAGGGCCCGACAGAGCCCGACAGAGCCCGACAGAGCCCGACAGAGCCCGACAGGGCCCGACAGAGCCCGACAGAGCCCGACAGGGCCCAGTAGAGCCCGACAGAGCCCGACAGAGCCCGACAGAACCCGACAGGGCCCAGTAGAGCCCGACAGAGCCCGACAGAGCCCGACAGAGCCCGACAGGGCCCGACAGGGCCCGACAGAGCCCGACAGCGCCCGACAGGGCCCAGTAGAGCCCGACAGAGCCCGACAGAGCCCGACAGAGCCCGACAGGGCCCGACAGAGCCCGACAGAGCCCGACAGGGCCCAGTAGAGCCCGACAGAGCCCAACAGGGCCCGACAGAGCCCGACAGAGCCCGACAGAGTCCGACAGGGCCCAGTAGAGCCCGACAGAGCCCGAAAGAGCCCGACAGAGCCCGACAGGGCCCGACAGAGCCCGACAGAGCCCGACAGGGCCCGACAGAGCCCGACAGAGCCCGACAGGGCCCAGTAGAGCCCGACAGAGCCCGACAGAGCCCGACAGAGCCCAGTAGAGCCCGACAGAGCCCGACAGAGCCCAACAGGGCCCGACAGAGCCCGACAGGGCCCGACAGGGCCCGACAGGGCCCGACAGGGCCCGACAGAGCCCGACAGGGCCCAGTAGAGCCCGACAGAGCCCGATAGAGCCCGACAGGGCCCGACAGGGCCCAGTAGAGCCCGACAGAGAACGACAGAGCCCAGTAGAGCCCAGTAGAGCCCGACAGAGCCCGACAGAGCCCGACAGAGCCCGACAGGGCCCGACAGAGCCCGACAGAGCCCGACAGAGCCCGACAGGGCCCAGTAGAGCCCGAAAGAGCCCGACAGAGCCCAGTAGAGCCCAGTAGAGCCCGACAGGGCCCGACAGGGCCCGACAGGGCCCATTAGAGCCCGACAGAGCCCGACAGGGCCCGACAGGGCCCGACAGAGTCCGACAGAGCCCGACAGGGCCCAGTAGAGCCCGACAGAGCCCGACAGAGCCCGACAGGGCCCGACAGGGCCCGACAGGGCCCAGTAGAGCCCGATAGAGCCCGACTGAGCCCGACAGAGCCCGACAGGGCCCGACAGAGCCCGACAGGGCCCGACAGGGCCCGACAGAGCCCGACAGGGCCCAATAGAGCCCGACAGGGCCCGACAGAGCCCGACAGGGCACGACAGAGCCCGACAGAGCCCGACAGGGCCCGACAGAGCCCGACAGAGCCCGACAGAGCCCGACAGGGCCCAGTAGAGCCCGACAGGGCCCAGTAGAGCCCAGTAGAGCCCGACAGAGCCCGACAGAGCCCGACAGGGCCCGACAGGGCCCGACAGGGCCCGACAGAGCCCGACAGAGCCCGACAGGGCCCAGTAGAGACCGACAGAGCCCGACAGAGCCCGACAGAACCCGACAGGGCCCAGTAGAGCCCGACAGAGCCCGACAGGGCCCGACAGAGCCCGACAGAGCCCGACAGCGCCCGACAGGGCCCAGTAGAGCCCGACAGAGCCCGACAGAGCCCGACAGAGCCCGACAGAGCCCGATAGGGCCCGACAGAGCCCGACAGAGCCCGACAGGGCCCAGTAGAGCCCGACAGAGCCCGACAGAGCCCGACAGGGCCCGACAGAGCCCGACAGAGCCCGACAGGGCCCGACAGAGCCCGACAGAGCCCGACAGGGCCCGACAGGGCCCGACAGAGCCCGACAGGGCCCAGTAGAGCCCGACAGAGCCCGACAGAGCCCGACAGAGCCCGACAGAGCCCAGTAGAGCCCGACAGAGCCCGACAGAGCCCGACAGGGCCCGACAGAGCCCGACAGGGCCCGACAGGGCCCGACAGAGCCCGACAGGGCCCGACAGAGCCCAGTAGAGCCCGACAGAGCCCGACAGGGCCCGACAGAGCCCGACAGGGCCCAGTAGAGCCCGACAGAGCCCGATAGAGCCCGACAGGGCCCCACAGGGCCTGACAGGGCCCAGTAGAGCCCGACAGAGCCCGACAGAGCCCAGTAGAGCCCAGTAGAGCCCGACAGAGCCCGACAGAGCCCGACAGAGCCCGACAGAGCCCGACAGGGCACGACAGGGCACGACAGGGCCCGACAGAGCCCGACAGGGCCCGACAGGGCCCGACAGAGACCGACAGGGCCCGACAGGGCCCGACAGGGCCCAGTAGAGCCCGAAAGAGCCCGACAGAGCCCAGTAGAGCCCAGTAGAGCCCGACAGGGCCCGACAGGGCCCGACAGGGCCCATTAGAGCCCGACAGAGCCCGACAGAGCCTGACAGAGCCCGACAGGGCCCGACAGGGCCCGACAGAGCCCGACAGGGCCCAGTAGAGCCCGACAGAGCCCGACAGAGCCCGACAGAGCCCGACAGAGCCCGACAGAGCCCAACAGGGCCCGACAGAGCCCGACAGAGCCCGACAGGGCCCGACAGAGCCCGACAGAGCCCGACAGGGCCCAGTAGAGCCCGACAGAGCCCGACAGAGCCCGACAGAGCCCAGTAGAGCCCGACAGAGCCCGACAGAGCCCGACAGGGCCCGACAGAGCCCGACAGGGCCCGACAGGGCCCGACAGAGCCCGACAGAGCCCGACAGAGCCCGACAGGGCCCAGTAGAGCCCGACAGAGCCCGATAGAGCCCGACAGGGCCCGACAGGGCCCAGTAGAGCCCGACAGAGCCCGACAGAGCCCAGTAGAGCCCAGTAGAGCCCGACAGAGCCCGACAGAGCCCGACAGAGCCCGACAGGGCCCGACAGGGCCCGACAGAGCCCGACAGGGCCCGACAGGGCCCGACAGAGCCCGACAGGGCCCGACAGGGCCCGACAGAGCCCGACAGAGCCCGACAGAGCCCAGTAGAGCCCGACAGAGCCCGACAGAGCCCGACAGAGCCCGACAGGGCCCGACAGGGCCCGACAGAGCCCGACAGGGCCCAGTAGAGCCCGACAGAGCCCGACAGAGCCCGACAGAGCACAGTAGAGCCCGACAGAGCCCGACAGAGCCCGACAGGGCCCGACAGAGCCCGACAGAGCCCGACAGAGCCCGACAGGGCCCGACAGAGCCCAGTAGAGCCCGACAGAGCCCGACAGAGCCCGACAGGGCCCGACAGAGCCCGACAGAGCCCGACAGAGCCCGACAGGGCCCGACAGAGCCCGACAGGGCCCGACAGGGCCCGACAGGGCCCGACAGAGCCCGACAGAGCCCGACAGGGCCCGACAGAGCCCGACAGGGCCCAGTAGAGCCCAGTAGAACCCGACAGAGCCCAGTAGAGCCCGACAGAGCCCGACAGAGCCCGACAGGGCCCGACAGAGCCCGACAGAGCCCGACAGAGCCCGACAGGGCCCGACAGAGCCCGACAGGGCCCAGTAGAGCCCGACAGAGCCCGACAAAGCCCGACAGAGCCCGACAGAGCCCAGTAGAGCCCGACAGAGCCCGACAGAGCCCGACAGGGCCCGACAGAGCCCGACAGAGCCCAGTAGAGCCCGACAGAGCCCGTCAGGGCCCGACAGGGCCCGACAGGGCCCAGTAGAGCCCGACAGAGCCCGACAGAGCCCAGTAGAGCCCAGTAGAGCCCGACAGAGCCCGACAGAGCCCGAAAGAGCCCGACAGGGCCCGACAGAGCCCGACAGAGCCCGACAGGGCCCGACTAGGCCCGACAGAGCCCGACAGGGCCCGACAGGGCCCAGTAGAGCCCGACAGAGCCCGACAGAGCCCGACAGAGCCCGACAGGGCCCGACAGGGCCCGACAGAGCCCAGTAGAGCCCGACAGAGCCCGACAGAGCCCGACAGAGCCCGACAGAGCCCGACAGAGCCCAGCAGAGCCCGACAGAGGCCATCAGGGCCCGACAGGGCCCAGTAGAGCCCGACAGAGCCCGACAAAGCCCGACAGAGCCCGACAGAGCCCAGTAGAGCCCGACAGAGCCCGACAGGGCCCGACAGAGCCCGACAGAGCCCGACAGAGCCCAGTAGAGCCCGACAGAGCCCGTCAGGGCCCGACAGGGCCCGACAGGGCCCAGTAGAGCCCGACAGAGCCCGACAGAGCCCAGTAGAGCCCAGTAGAGCCCGACAGAGCCCGACAGAGCCCGACAGAGCCCGACAGGGCCCGACAGAGCCCGACAGAGCCCGACAGGGCCCGACAGGGCCCGACAGGGCCCAGTAGAGCCCGACAGGGCCCGACAGGGCCCGACAGAGCCCGACAGGGCCCAGTAGAGCCCGACAGAGCCTGACAGAGCCCGACAGAGCCCGACAGGGCCCGACAGAGCCCGACAGAGCCCGACAGAGCCCGACAGAGCCCGACAGGGCCCGACAGAGCCCGACAGAGCCCGACAGAGCCCGACAGGGCCCCACAGAGCCCGAAAGAGCCCGACAGGGCCCAGTAGAGCCCGACAGAGCCCGACAGAGCCCGACAGAGCCCGACAGAGCCCAGTAGAGCCCGACAGAGCCCGACAGAGCCCGACAGGGCCCAGTAGAGCCCGACAGAGCCCGACAGGGCCCAACAGAGCCCGACAGAGCCCGACAGGGCCCGACAGGTCCCGACAGAGCCCAGTAGAGCCCGACAGAGCCCGACAGAGCCCGACAGAGCCCGACAGAGCCCGACAGGGCCCAACAGAGCCCGACAGAGCCCGACAGAGCCCGACAGGGCCCAACAGGGCCCGACAGAGCCCGACAGGGCCCGACAGGGCCCGACAGAGCCCAGTAGAGCCCGACAGAGCCCGACAGAGCCCGACAGAGCCCGACAGGGCCCAACAGAGCCCGACAGAGCCCGACAGAGCCCGACAGAGCCCGACAGGGCCCAGTAGAGCCCGACAGAGCCCGACAGAGCCCGACAGAGCCCGACAGAGCCCGACAGGGCCCGACAGGGCCCGACAGAGCCCGACAGGGCCCGACAGAGCCCGACAGAGCCCGACAGGGCCCGACAGGGCCCAGTAGAGCCCGACAGAGCCCGACAGAGCCCGACAGAGCCCGACAGGGCCCGACAGGGCCCGACAGGGCCCAGTAGAGCCCGACAGAGCCCGACAGAGCCCAGTAGAGCCCAGTAGAGCCCGACAGAGCCCGACACAGCCCGACAGAGCCCGACAGAGCCCGACAGGGCCCGACAGAGCCCGACAGGGCCCGACAGAGCCCGACAGAGCCCGACAGAGCCCGACAGGGCCCAGTAGAGCCCGACAGAGCCCGACAGAGCCCGACAGGGACCGACAGAGCCCGACAGAGCCCGACAGGGCCCGACAGGGCCCGACAGAGCCCGACAGAGCCCGACAGGGCCCGACAGAGCCCGACAGGGCCCGACAGAGCCCGACAGGGCCCAGTAGAGCCCAGTAGAACCCGACAGAGCCCAGTAGAGCCCGACAGAGCCCGACAGAGCCCGACAGAGCCCGACAGAGCCCGACAGAGCCCGACAGGGCCCGACAGAGCCCAGTAGAGCCCAACAGAGCCCGACAAAGCCCGACAGAGCCCGACAGAGCCCAGTAGAGCCCGACAGAGCCCGACAGAGCCCGACAGGGCCCGACAGAGCCCAGTAGAGCCCGACAAAGCCCGACAGAGCCCGACAGAGCCCAGTAGAGCCCGACAGAGCCCGTCAGGGCCCGACAGGGCCCGACAGGGCCCAGTAGAGCCCGACAGAGCCCGACAGAGCCCAGTAGAGCCCAGTAGAGCCCGACAGAGCCCGACAGAGCCCGACAGAGCCCGACAGAGCCCGACAGGGCCCGACAGAGCCCGACAGAGCCCGACAGAGCCCAGTAGAGCCCGACAGAGCCCGTCAGGGCCCGACAGGGCCCGACAGGGCCCAGTAGAGCCCGACAGAGCCCGACAGAGCCCGACAGAGCCCGACAGGGCCCGACAGAGCCCGACAGGGCCCGACAGGGCCCGACAGAGCCCGACAGGGCCCGACAGGGCCCAGTAGAGCCCGACAGAGCCCGACAGAGCCCGACAGAGCCCGACAGGGCCCGACAGGGCCCGACAGAGCCCAGTAGAGCCCGACAGAGCCCGACAGAGCCCGACAGAACCCGACAGAGCCCGACAGAGCCCAGTAGAGCCCGACAGAGCCCGACAGAGCTCGACAGAGCCCGACAGGGCCCGACAGGTCCCGACAGGGCCCAGTAGAGCCCGACAGAGCCCGACAGAGCCCGACAGAGCCCGACAGAGCCCGACAGGGCCCGACAGGGCCCAGAAGAGCCTGACAGAGCCCGACAGAGCCCGACAGAGCCCGACAGAGCCCGACAGAACCCGACAGAGCCCGACAGAGCCCGACAGAGCCCGACAGGGCCCGACAGGGCCCGACAGAGCCCAGTAGAGCCCGACAGAGCCCAGTAGAGCCCGACAGAGCCCGACAGGGCCCGACAGAGTCCGACAGAGCCCGACAGAGTCCGACAGAGCCCGACAGGGCCCAGTAGAGCCCGACAGAGCCCGACAGGGCCCAGTAGAGCCCGACAGAGCCCGACAGAGCCCAGTAGAGCCCGACAGAGCCCGACAGAGCCCGACAGAGCCCGACAGGGCCCGACAGAGTCCGACAGAGCCCGATAGGGCCCAGTAGAGCCCGACAGAGCCCGACAGAGCCCGACAGAGCCCAGTAGAGCCCGACAGAGCCCGACAGAGCCCGACAGGGCCCGACAGGGCCCGACAGGGCCCGACAGAGCCCGACAGGGCCCGACAGGGCCCGACAGGGCCCAGTAGAGCCCGACAGAGCCCGACAGAGCCCGACAGAGCCTGACAGGGCCCGACAGGGCCCGACAGGGCCCAGTAGAGCCCGACAGGGCCCGACAGGGTACGACAGAGCCCGACAGGGCCCGACAGGGCCCAGTAGATCCCGACAGAGCCCGACAGAGCCCGACAGGGCCCGACAGGGCCCAGTAGAGTCCGACAGAGCCCGACAGAGCCCGACAGAGCCCAGTAGAGCCCAGTAGAGCCCGACAGAGCCCGACACAGCCCGACAGAGCCCGAGAGAGCCCGACAGGGCCCGACAGAGCCCGACAGGGCCCGACAGAGCCCGACAGAGCCCGACAGGGCCCGACAGAGCCCGACAGGGACCGACAGAGCCCGACAGAGCCCGACAGGTCCCGACAGGGCCCGACAGGGCCCGACAGAGCCCGACAGAACCCGACAGGGACCGACAGGGACCGACAGGGCCCGACAGAGCCTGACAGGGCCCGACAGAGCCCGACAGGGCCCGAGAGATCCCGACAGAGCCCGACAGAGCCCGACAGGGCCCAGTAGAGCCCAGTAGAACCCGACAGAGCCCAGTAGAGCCCGACAGAGCCCGACAGAGCCCGACAGGGCCCGACAGGGCCCGACAGAGCCCGACAGGGGCCAGTAGAGCCCGACAGAGCCCGACAGAGCCCGACAGGGCCCGACAGAGCCCGACAGAGCCCAGTAGAGCCCGACAGAGCCCGTCAGGGCCCGACAGGCCCCGACAGGGCCCAGTAGAGCCCGACAGATCCCGACAGAGCCCAGTAGAGCCCGACAGAGCCGAGAGGGCCCGACAGAGCCCGACAGAGCCCGACAGAGCCCGACAGAGCCCGACAGGGCCCGACAGAGCCCGACAGAGCCCGACAGGGCCCAGTAGAGCCCGACAGAGCCCGACAGAGCCCGACAGAACCCGACAGGGCCCAGTAGAGCCCGACACAGCCCGTCAGAGCCCGACAGAGCCCGACAGGGCCCGACAGAGCCCGACAGAGCCCGACAGCGCCCGACAGGGCCCAGTAGAGCCCGACAGAGCCCGACAGAGCCCGACAGAGCCCGACAGGGCCCGACAGAGCCCGACAGAGCCCGACAGGGCCCAGTAGAGCCCGACAGAGCCCAACAGGGCCCGACAGAGCCCGACAGAGCCCGACAGAGTCCGACAGGGCCCAGTAGAGCCCGACAGAGCCCGACAGAGCCCGACAGAGCCCGACAGGGCCCGACAGAGCCCGACAGAGCCCGACAGGGCCCGACAGAGCCCGACAGAGCCCGACAGGGCCCAGTAGAGCCCGACAGAGCCCGACAGAGCCCGACAGAGCCCAGTAGAGCCCGACAGAGCCCGACAGAGCCCAACAGGGCCCGACAGAGCCCGACAGGGCCCGACAGGGCCCGACAGGGCCCGACAGGGCCCGACAGAGCCCGACAGGGCCCAGTAGAGCCCGACAGAGCCCGATAGAGCCCGACAGGGCCCGACAGGGCCCAGTAGAGCCCGACAGAGAACGACAGAGCCCAGTAGAGCCCAGTAGAGCCCGACAGAGCCCGACAGAGCCCGACAGAGCCCGACAGGGCCCGACAGAGCCCGACAGAGCCCGACAGAGCCCGACAGGGCCCAGTAGAGCCCGAAAGAGCCCGACAGAGCCCAGTAGAGCCCAGTAGAGCCCGACAGGGCCCGACAGGGCCCGACAGGGCCCATTAGAGCCCGACAGAGCCCGACAGAGCCTGACAGAGCCCGACAGGGCCCGACAGGGCCCGACAGAGTCCGACAGAGCCCAGTAGAGCCCGACAGAGCCCGACAGAGCCCGACAGGGCCCGACAGGGCCCGACAGGGCCCAGTAGAGCCCGATAGAGCCCGACAGAGCCCGACAGAGCCCGACAGGGCCCGACAGAGCCCGACAGGGCCCGACAGGGCCCGACAGAGCCCGACAGGGCCCAATAGAGCCCGACAGGGCCCGACAGAGCCCGACAGGGCACGACAGAGCCCGACAGAGCCCGACAGGGCCCGACAGAGCCCGACAGAGCCCGACAGAGCCCGACAGAGCCCGACAGGGCCCGACAGAGCCCGACAGAGCCCGACAGGGCCCGACAGGGCCCAGTAGAGCCCGACAGGGCCCGACAGGGCCCGACAGAGCCCGACAGGGCCCAGTAGAGCCCGACAGAGCCTGACAGAGCCCGACAGAGCCCGACAGGGCCCGACAGAGCCCGACAGAGCCCGACAGGGCCCGACAGAGCCCGACAGGGCCCGACAGAGCCCGACAGAGCCCGACAGAGCCCGACAGGGCCCCACAGAGCCCGAAAGAGCCCGACAGGGCCCAGTAGAGCCCGACAGAGCCCGACAGAGCCCGACAGAGCCCGACAGAGCCCAGTAGAGCCCGACAGAGCCCGACAGGGCCCGACAGGGCCCGACAGAGCCCGACAGAGCCCGACAGAGCCCGACAGGGCCCAGTAGAGCCCGACAGAGCCCGACAGGGCCCAACAGAGCCCGACAGAGCCCGACAGGGCCCGACAGGGCCCGACAGAGCCCAGTAGAGCCCGACAGAGCCCGACAGAGCCCGACAGAGCCCGACAGGGCCCAACAGAGCCCGACAGAGCCCGACAGAGCCCGACAGGGCCCAACAGAGCCCGACAGAGCCCGACAGGGCCCGACAGGGCCCGACAGAGCCCAGTAGAGCCCGACAGAGCCCGACAGAGCCCGACAGAGCCCGACAGGGCCCAACAGAGCCCGACAGAGCCCGACAGAGCCCGACAGAGCCCGACAGGGCCCAGTAGAGCCCGACAGAGCCCGACAGAGCCCGACAGAGCCCGACAGGGCCCGACAGGGCCCGACAGGGCCCGACAGAGCCCGACAGGGCCCGACAGAGCCCGACAGAGCCCGACAGGGCCCGACAGGGCCCAGTAGAGCCCGACAGAGCCCGACAGAGCCCGACAGAGCCCGACAGGGCCCGACAGGGCCCGACAGGGCCCAGTAGAGCCCGACAGAGCCCGACAGAGCCCAGTAGAGCCCAGTAGAGCCCGACAGAGCCCGACACAGCCCGACAGAGCCCGACAGAGCCCGACAGGGCCCGACAGAGCCCGACAGGGCCCGACAGGGCCCGACAGAGCCCGACAGAGCCCGACAGGGCCCAGTAGAGCCCGACAGAGCCCGACAGAGCCCGACAGGGACCGACAGAGCCCGACAGAGCCCGACAGGGCCCGACAGGGCCCGACAGAGCCCGACAGAGCCCGACAGAGCCCGACAGAGCCCGACAGGGCCCGACAGAGCCCGACAGGGCCCAGTAGAGCCCAGTAGAACCCGACAGAGCCCAGTAGAGCCCGACAGAGCCCGACAGAGCCCGACAGAGCCCGACAGAGCCCGACAGGGCCCGACAGAGCCCAGTAGAGCCCAACAGAGCCCGACAAAGCCCGACAGAGCCCGACAGAGCCCAGTAGAGCCCGACAGAGCCCGACAGAGCCCGACAGGGCCCGACAGAGCCCAGTAGAGCCCGACAGAGCCCGTCAGGGCCCGACAGGGCCCGACAGGGCCCAGTAGAGCCCGACAGAGCCCGACAGAGCCCAGTAGAGCCCAGTAGAGCCCGACAGAGCCCGACAGAGCCCGACAGAGCCCGACAGAGCCCGACAGGGCCCGACAGAGCCCGACAGAGCCCAGTAGAGCCCGACAGAGCCCGTCAGGGCCCGACAGGGCCCGACAGGGCCCAGTAGAGCCCGACAGAGCCCGACAGAGCCCGACAGAGCCCGACAGGGCCCGACAGAACCCGACAGAGCCCGACAGGGCCCAGAAGAGCCTGACAGAGCCCGACAGAGCCCGACAGAGCCCGACAGAGCCCGACAGAGCCCGACAGAACCCGACAGAGCCCGACAGAGCCCGACAGAGCCCGACAGGGCCCGACAGGGCCCGACAGAGCCCAGTAGAGCCCGACAGAGCCCAGTAGAGCCCGACAGAGCCCGACAGGGCCCGACAGAGTCCGACAGAGCCCGACAGAGTCCGACAGAGCCCGACAGGGCCCAGTAGAGCCCGACAGAGCCCGACAGGGCCCAGTAGAGCCCGACAGAGCCCGACAGAGCCCAGTAGAGCCCGACAGAGCCCGACAGAGCCCGACAGAGCCCGACAGGGCCCGACAGAGTCCGACAGAGCCCGACAGGGCCCAGTAGAGCACGACAGAGCCCGACAGAGCCCGACAGAGCCAGTAGAACCCGACAGAGCCCGACAGAGCCCGACAGGGCCCGACAGGGCCCGACAGGGCCCAGTAGAGCCCGACAGAGCCCGACAGAGCCTGACAGGGCCCGACAGGGCCCGACAGGGCCCAGTAGAGCCCGACAGAGCCCGACAGGGCCCAACAGAGCCCGACAGAGCCCGACAGGGCCCGACAGGGCCCGACAGGGTACGACAGAGCCCGACAGGGCCCGACAGGGCCCAGTAGATCCCGACAGAGCCCGACAGAGCCCGACAGGGCCCGACAGGGCCCAGTAGAGTCCGACAGAGCCCGACAGAGCCCGACAGAGCCCAGTAGAGCCCAGTAGAGCCCGACAGAGCCCGACACAGCCCGACAGAGCCCGAGAGAGCCCGACAGGGCCCGACAGAGCCCGACAGGGCCCGACAGAGCCCGACAGAGCCCGACAGTGCCCAGTAGAGCCCGACAGAGCCCGACAGAGCCCGACAGGGACCGACAGAGCCCGACAGAGCCCGACAGGTCCCGACAGGGCCCGACAGGGCCCGACAGAGCCCGACAGAACCCGACAGGGACCGACAGGGACCGACAGGGCCCGACAGGGCCCGACAGGCCCGACAGAGCCCGACAGGGCCCGAGAGATCCCGACAGAGCCCGACAGAGCCCGACAGGGCCCAGTAGAGCCCAGTAGAACCCGACAGAGCCCAGTAGAGCCCGACAGAGCCCGACAGAGCCCGACAGGGCCCGACAGGGCCCGACAGAGCCCGACAGGGGCCAGTAGAGCCCGACAGAGCCCGACAGAGCCCGACAGGGCCCGACAGAGCCCGACAGAGCCCAGTAGAGCCCGACAGAGCCCGTCAGGGCCCGACAGGCCCCGACAGGGCCCAGTAGAGCCCGACAGATCCCGACAGAGCCCAGTAGAGCCCGACAGAGCCGAGAGGGCCCGACAGAGCCCGACAGAGCCCGACAGAGCCCGACAGAGCCCGACAGGGCCCGACAGAGCCCGACAGAGCCCGACAGAACCCGACAGGGCCCAGTAGAGCCCGACAGAGCCCGACAGAGCCCGACAGAACCCGACAGGGCCCAGTAGAGCCCGACAGAGCCCGACAGAACCCGACAGAGCCCGACAGGGCCCGACAGAGCCCGACAGAGCCCGACAGCGCCCGACAGGGCCCAGTAGAGCCCGACAGAGCCCGACAGAGCCCGACAGAGCCCAACAGGGCCCGACAGAGCCCGACAGAGCCCGACAGGGCCCAGTAGAGCCCGACAGAGCCCAACAGGGCCCGACAGAGCCCGACAGAGCCCGACAGAGTCCGACAGGGCCCAGTAGAGCCCGACAGAGCCCGACAGAGCCCGACAGAGCCCGACAGGGCCCGACAGAGCCCGACAGAGCCCGACAGGGCCCGACAGAGCCCGACAGAGCCCGACAGGGCCCAGTAGAGCCCGACAGAGCCCGACAGAGCCCGACAGAGCCCAGTAGAGCCCGACAGAGCCCGACAGAGCCCAACAGGGCCCGACAGAGCCCGACAGGGCCCGACAGGGCCCGACAGGGCCCGACAGGGCCCAGTAGAGCCCGACAGAGCCCGATAGAGCCCGACAGGGCCCGACAGGGCCCAGTAGAGCCCGACAGAGAACGACAGAGCCCAGTAGAGCCCAGTAGAGCCCGACAGAGCCCGACAGAGCCCGACAGAGCCCGACAGGGCCCGACAGAGCCCGACAGAGCCCGACAGAGCCCGACAGGGCCCAGTAGAGCCCGAAAGAGCCCGACAGAGCCCAGTAGAGCCCAGTAGAGCCCGACAGGGCCCGACAGGGCCCGACAGGGCCCATTAGAGCCCGACAGAGCCCGACAGAGCCTGACAGAGCCCGACAGGGCCCGACAGGGCCCGACAGAGTCCGACAGAGCCCAGTAGAGCCCGACAGAGCCCGACAGAGCCCGACAGGGCCCGACAGGGCCCGACAGGGCCCAGTAGAGCCCGATAGAGCCCGACAGAGCCCGACAGAGCCCGACAGGGCCCGACAGAGCCCGACAGGGCCCGACAGGGCCCGACAGAGCCCGACAGGGCCCAATAGAGCCCGACAGGGCCCGACAGAGCCCGACAGGGCACGACAGAGGCCGACAGAGCCCGACAGGGCCCGACAGAGCCCGACAGAGCCCGACAGAGCCCGACAGGGCCCAATAGAGCCCGACAGAGCCCGACAGAGCCCGACAGGGCCCGACAGGGCCCGACAGGGCCCAGTAGAGCACGACAGAGCCCGACAGGGCCCAACAGAGCCCGACAGAGCCCGACAGGGCCCAGTAGAGCCCGACAGAGCCCGACAGAGCCCGACAGAGCCCGACAGGGCCCGACAGAGCCCGACAGGGCCCGACAGGGCCCGACAGAGCCCGACAGGGCCCGACAGAGCCCGACAGAGCCCGACAGGGCCCACAGAGCCCGAAAGAGCCCAACAAAGCCCAGTAGAGCCCGACAGAGCCCGACAGAGCCCGACAGAGCCCGACAGGGCCCGACAGGGCCCGACAGGGCCCGACAGAGCCCAGTAGAGCCCGACAGAGCCCGACAGGGCCCGACAGGGCCCGACAGGGCCCGACAGAGCCCGACAGAGCCCGACAGGCCCGACAGGGCCCGACAGAGCCCAGTAGAGCCCAGTAGAGCCCGACAGAGCCCGACAGAGCCCGACAGGGCCCGACAGAGCCCGACAGGGCCCGACAGGGCCCGACAGGGCCCGACAGAGCCCAGTAGAGCCCGACAGAGCCCGACAGAGCCCGACAGAGCCCGACAGGGCCCGACAGAGCCCGACAGGGCCCAGTAGAGCCCGACAGAGCCCGACAGAGCCCGACAGAGCCCGACAGAGCCCGACAGGGCCCGACAGGGCCCGACAGAGCCCGACAGGGCCCGACAGAGCCCGACAGGGCCCGACAGGGTACGACAGAGCCCGACAGGGCCCGACACGGCCCAGTAGAGCCCGACAGAGCCCGACAGAGCCCGACAGGGCCCGACAGAGCCCGACAGAGCCCGACAGGGCCCGACAGGGCCCGACAGAGCCCGACAGGGCCCAGTAGAGCCCGACAGAGCCCGACAGAGCCCGACAGAGCCCGACAGAGCCCAGTAAGAGCCCGACAGAGCCCGACAGAGACCGACAGAGCCCGACAGAGCCCAACAGGGCCCGACAGGGCCCGACAGAGCCCGACAGAGCCCGACAGGGCCCGACAGAGCCCGACAGAGCCCGTCAGGGCCCGACAGGGCCCGACAGGGCCCAGTAGAGCCCGACAGAGCCCGACAGAGCCCAGTAGAGCCCAGTAGAGCCCGACAGAGCCCGACAGAGCCCGACAGGGCCCGACAGAGCCCGACAGAGCCCGACAGGGCCCGACAGGGCCCGACAGGGCCCAGTAGAGCCCGACAGAGCCCGACAGAGCCCGACAGAGCCCGACAGGGCCGACAGGGCCCAGTAGAGCCCGACAGAGCCCGACAGAGCCCGACAGAACCCGACAGAGCCCGACAGAGCCCAGTAGAGCCCGACAGAGCCCGACAGAGCCCGACAGGGCCCGACAGGTCCCGACAGGGCCCAGTAGAGCCCGACAGAGCCCGACAGAGCCCGACAGAGCCCGACAGAACCCGACAGAGCCCGACAGAGCCCGACAGAGCCCGACAGGGCCCGACAGGGCCCGACAGAGCCCGACAGGGCCCCACAGAGCCCGACAGAGCCCGACAGGGCCCAGTAGAGCCCGACATAGCCCGACAGAGCCCAGTAGAGCCCGACAGAGCCCGACAGAGCCCGACAGAGCCCGACAGAGCCCGACAGAGTCCGACAGAGCCCGACAGAGCCCGACAGGGCCCGACAGGGCCCGACAGAGCCCAGTAGAGCCCGACAGAGCCCGACAGAGCCCGACAGAGCCTGACAGGGCCCGACAGGGCCCGACAGGGCCCAGTAGAGCCCGACAGAGCCCGACAGGCCCCGACAGAGCCCGACAGAGCCCGACAGGGCCCGACAGGGCCCGACAGGGCACGACAGAGCCCGACAGGGCCCGACAGGGCCCAGTAGAGCCCGACAGAGCCCGACAGAGCCCGACAGGGCCCGACAGGGCCCAGTAGAGTCCGACAGAGCCCGACAGAGCCCGACAGAGCCCAGTAGAGCCCAGTAGAGCCCGACAGAGCCCGACACAGCCCGACAGAGCCCGACAGAGCCCGACAGGGCCCGACAGAGCCCGACAGGGCCCAGTAGAGCCCGACAGAGCCCGACAGAGCCCGACAGAGCCCGACAGGGACCGACAGAGCCCGACAGAGCCCGACAGGTCCCGACAGGGGCCCGACAGAGCCCGACAGAGCCCGACAGAGCCCGACAGGGACCGACAGGGACCGACAGGGACCGACAGGGCCCGACAGGGCCCGACAGGGCCCGACAGAGCCCGACAGGGCCCGAGAGATCCCGACAGAGCCCGACAGAGCCCGACAGGGCCCAGTAGTGCCCAGTAGAACCCGACAGAGCCCAGTAGAGCCCGACAGAGCCCGACAGAGCCCGACAGGGCCCGACAGGGCCCGACAGAGCCCGACAGGCCCAGTAGAGCCCGACAGAGCCCGACAAAGCCCGACAGAGCCCGACAGAGCCCAGTAGAGCCCGACAGAGCCCGACAGAGCCCGACAGGGCCCGACAGAGCCCGACAGAGCCCAGTAGAGCCCGACAGAGCCCGTCAGGGCCCGACAGGCCCCGACAGGGCCCAGTAGAGCCCGACAGATCCCGACAGAGCCCAGTAGAGCCCGACAGAGCCGAGAGGGCCCGACAGAGCCCGACAGAGCCCGACAGAGCCCGACAGGGCCCGACAGAGCCCGACAGGGCCCAGTAGAGCCCGACAGAGCCCGACAGAGCCCGACAGAACCCGACAGGGCCCAGTAGAGCCCGACAGAGCCCGACAGAGCCCGACAGAGCCCCGACAGAGCCCGACAGCGCCCGACAGCGCCCGACAGGGCCCAGTAGAGCCCGACAGAGCCCGACAGAGCCCGACAGAGCCCGACAGGGCCCGACAGAGCCCGACAGAGCCCCGACAGGGCCCAGTAGAGCCCGACAGAGCCCAACAGGGCCCGACAGAGGCCGACAGAGCCCGACAGAGTCCGACAGGGCCCAGTAGAGCCCCGACAGAGCCCGACAGAGCCCGACAGAGCCCGACAGGGCCCCGACAGGGCCCGACAGAGCCCGACAGGGCCCGACAGAGCCCGACAGAGCCCGACAGGGCCCAGTAGAGCCCGACAGAGCCCGACAGAGCCCGACAGAGCCCAGTAGAGCCCGACAGAGCCCGACAGAGCCCGACAGAGCCCGACAGGGCCCGACAGAGCCCGACAGAGCCCGACAGAGCCGACAGGGCCCAGTAGAGCCCGAAAGAGCCCGACAGAGCCCAGTAGAGCCCGACAGGGCCCGACAGGGCCCGACAGGGCCCATTAGAGCCCGACAGAGCCCGACAGAGCCTGACAGAGCCCGACAGGGCTCGACAGGGCCCGACAGAGTCCGACAGAGCCCGACAGGGCCCAGTAGAGCCCGACAGAGCCCGACAGAGCCCGACAGGGCCCGACAGGGCCCAGTAGAGCCCGATAGAGCCCGACAGAGCCCGACAGAGCCCGACAGGGCCCGACAGGGCCCGACAGAGCCCGACAGGGCCCAATAGAGCCCGACAGGGCCCGACAGAGCCCAGTAGAGCCCGACAGAGCCGACAGGGCCCGACAGGGCCCGACAGGGCCCGACAGAGCCCGACAGAGCCCGACAGGGCCCGACAGGGCCCGACAGAGCCCAGTAGAGCCCAGTAGAGCCCGACAGAGCCCGACAGAGCCCGACAGGGCCCGACAGAGCCCGACAGGGCCCGACAGGGCCCGACAGGGCCCGACAGAGCCCAGTAGAGCCCGACAGAGCCCGACAGAGCCCGACAGAGCCCGACAGGGCCCGACAGAGCCCGACAGGGCCCAGTAGAGCCCGACAGAGCCCGACAGAGCCCGACAGAGCCCGACAGAGCCCGACAGGGCCCGACAGGGCCCGACAGAGCCCGACAGGGCCCGACAGAGCCCGACAGGGCCCGACAGGGTACGACAGAGCCCGACAGGGCCCGACACGGCCCAGTAGAGCCCGACAGAGCCCGACAGAGCCCGACAGAGCCCGACAGGGCCCGACAGAGCCCGACAGAGCCCGGACAGGGCCCGACAGGGCCCGACAGAGCCCGACAGGGCCCAGTAGAGCCCGACAGAGCCCGACAGAGCCCGACAGAGCCCGACAGAGCCCAGTAGAGCCCGACAGAGCCCGACAGAGACCGACAGAGCCCGACAGAGCCCAACAGGGCCCGACAGGGCCCGACAGAGCCCGACAGAGCCCGACAGGGCCCGACAGAGCCCGACAGAGCCCGTCAGGGCCCGACAGGGCCCGACAGGGCCCAGTAGAGCCCGACAGAGCCCGACAGAGCCCAGTAGAGCCCAGTAGAGCCCGACAGAGCCCGACAGAGCCCGACAGGGCCCGACAGAGCCCGACAGAGCCCGACAGGTCCCGACAGGGCCCGACAGGGCCCAGTAGAGCCCGACAGAGCCCGACAGAGCCCGACAGAGCCCGACAGGGCCCGACAGGCCCAGTAGAGCCCGACAGAGCCCGACAGAGCCCGACAGAACCCGACAGAGCCCGACAGAGCCCAGTAGAGCCCGACAGAGCCCGACAGAGCCCGACAGGGCCCGACAGGTCCCGACAGGGCCCAGTAGAGCCCGACAGAGCCCGACAGAGCCCGACAGAGCCCAACAGAACCCGACAGAGCCCGACAGAGCCCGACAGAGCCCGACAGGGCCCGACAGGGCCCGACAGAGCCCGACAGGGCCCCACAGAGCCCGACAGAGCCCGACAGGGCCCAGTAGAGCCCGACAGAGCCCGACAGAGCCCAGTAGAGCCCGACAGAGCCCGACAGAGCCCGACAGAGCCCGACAGAGCCCGACAGAGTCCGACAGAGCCCGACAGAGCCCGACAGGGCCCGACAGGGCCCGACAGAGCCCAGTAGAGCCCGACAGAGCCCGACAGAGCCCGACAGAGCCTGACAGGGCCCGACAGGGCCCGACAGGGCCCAGTAGAGCCCGACAGAGCCCGACAGGCCCCGACAGAGCCCGACAGAGCCCGACAGGGCCCGACAGGGCCCGACAGGGCACGACAGAGCCCGACAGGGCCCGACAGGGCCCAGTAGAGCCCGACAGAGCCCGACAGAGCCCGACAGGGCCCGACAGGGCCCAGTAGAGTCCGACAGAGCCCGACAGAGCCCGACAGAGCCCAGTAGAGCCCAGTAGAGCCCGACAGAGCCCGACACAGCCCGACAGAGCCCGACAGAGCCCGACAGGGCCCCGACAGAGCCCGACAGGGCCCAGTAGAGCCCGACAGAGCCCGACAGAGCCCGACAGAGCCCGACAGGGACCGACAGAGCCCGACAGAGCCCGACAGGTCCCGACAGGGCCCGACAGAGCCCGACAGAGCCCGACAGAGCCCGACAGGGACCGACAGGGACCGACAGGGACCGACAGGGCCCGACAGGGCCCGACAGGGCCCGACAGAGCCCGACAGGGCCCGAGAGATCCCGACAGAGCCCGACAGAGCCCGACAGGGCCCAGTAGTGCCCAGTAGAACCCGACAGAGCCCAGTAGAGCCCGACAGAGCCCGACAGAGCCCGACAGGGCCCGACAGGGCCCGACAGAGCCCGACAGGGCCCAGTAGAGCCCGACAGAGCCCGACAAAGCCCGACAGAGCCCGGACAGAGCCCAGTAGAGCCCGACAGAGCCCGACAGAGCCCGACAGGGCCCGACAGAGCCCGACAGAGCCCAGTAGAGCCCGACAGAGCCCGTCAGGGCCCGACAGGCCCCGACAGGGCCCAGTAGAGCCCGACAGATCCCGACAGAGCCCAGTAGAGCCCGACAGAGCCGAGAGGGCCCGACAGAGCCCGACAGAGCCCGACAGAGCCCGACAGGGCCCGACAGAGCCCGACAGGGCCCAGTAGAGCCCGACAGAGCCCGACAGAGCCCGACAGAACCCGACAGGGCCCAGTAGAGCCCGACAGAGCCCGACAGAGCCCGACAGAGCCCGACAGAGCCCGACAGAGCCCGACAGCGCCCGACAGGGCCCAGTAGAGCCCGACAGAGCCCGACAGAGCCCGACAGAGCCCGACAGGGCCCGACAGAGCCCGACAGAGCCCGACAGGGCCCAGTAGAGCCCGACAGAGCCCAACAGGGCCCGACAGAGGCCGACAGAGCCCGACAGAGTCCGACAGGGCCCAGTAGAGCCCGACAGAGCCCGACAGAGCCCGACAGAGCCCGACAGGGCCCGACAGGGCCCGACAGAGCCCGACAGGGCCCGACAGAGCCCGACAGAGCCCGACAGGGCCCAGTAGAGCCCGACAGAGCCCGACAGAGCCCGACAGAGCCCAGTAGAGCCCGACAGAGCCCGACAGAGCCCGACAGAGCCCGACAGGGCCCGACAGAGCCCGACAGAGCCCGACAGAGCCCGACAGGGCCCAGTAGAGCCCGAAAGAGCCCGACAGAGCCCAGTAGAGCCCGACAGGGCCCGACAGGGCCCGACAGGGCCCATTAGAGCCCGACAGAGCCCGACAGAGCCTGACAGAGCCCGACAGGGCTCGACAGGGCCCGACAGAGTCCGACAGAGCCCGACAGGGCCCAGTAGAGCCCGACAGAGCCCGACAGAGCCCGACAGGGCCCGACAGGGCCCAGTAGAGCCCGATAGAGCCCGACAGAGCCCGACAGAGCCCGACAGGGCCCGACAGGGCCCGACAGAGCCCGACAGGGCCCAATAGAGCCCGACAGGGCCCGACAGAGCCCGACAGAGCCCGACAGGGCACGACAGAGCCCGACAGAGCCCGACAGGGCCCGACAGAGCCCGACAGAGCCCGACAGAGCCCGACAGGGCCCAGTAGAGCCCGACAGGGCCCAGTAGAGCCCAGTAGAGCCCGACAGAGCCCGACAGAGCCCGACAGAGCCCGACAGGGCCCGACAGGGCCCGACAGGGCCCAGTAGAGCACGACAGAGCCCGACAGGGCCCGACAGAGCCCGACAGAGCCCGACAGGGCCCGACAGAGCCCGACAGAGCCCGACAGGGCCCAGTAGAGCCCGACAGAGCCCGACAGAGCCGACAGAGCCCGACAGGGCCCGACAGAGCCCGACAGAGCCCGACAGGGCCCGACAGGGCCCGACAGAGCCCGACAGGACCCGACAGGGCCCGACAGGGCCCGACAGAGCCCTACAGGGCCCCACAGAGCCCGAAAGAGCCCGACAAAGCCCAGTAGAGCCCCGACAGAGCCCGACAGAGCCCGACAGAGCCCGACAGAGCCCGACAGGGCCCGACAGGCCCCGACAGAGCCCAGTAGAGCCCGACAGAGCCCGACAGAGCCCGACAGGGCCGACAGGGCCCGACAGAGCCCGACAGGGCCCGACAGGGCCCGACAGAGCCCGACAGAGCCCGACAGGGCCCGACAGAGCCCGACAGAGCCCGACAGGGCCCAGTAGAGACCGACAGAGCCCGACAGAGCCCGACAGAACCCGACAGGGCCCAGTAGAGCCCGACAGAGCCCGACAGGGCCCGACAGAGCCCGACAGAGCCCGACAGAGCCCGACAGCGCCCGACAGGGCCCAGTAGAGCCCGACAGAGCCCGACAGAGCCCGACAGAGCCCGACAGGGCCCGACAGAGCCCGACAGAGCCCGACAGGGCCCGACAGAGCCCGACAGAGCCCGACAGGGCCCAGTAGAGCCCGACAGAGCCCGACAGAGCCCGACAGAGCCCGACAGGGCCCGACAGAGCCCGACAGAGCCCGACAGGGCCCGACAGGGCCCGACAGGGCCCGACAGGGCCCAGTAGAGCCCGACAGAGCCCGACAGAGCCCGACAGAGCCCGACAGAGCCCAGTAGAGCCCGACAGAGCCCGACAGAGACCGACAGGCCCGACAGAGCCCGACAGGGCCCGACAGGGCCCGACAGAGCCCGACAGGGCCCGACAGAGCCCAGTAGAGCCCGACAGAGCCCGACAGGGCCCAACAGAGCCCGACAGGGCCCAGTAGAGCCCGACAGAGCCCGATAGAGCCCGACAGGGCCCCACAGGGCCTGACAGGGCCCAGTAGAGCCCGACAGAGCCCGACAGAGCCCAGTAGAGCCCAGTAGAGCCCGACAGAGCCCGACAGAGCCCGACAGAGCCCGACAGAGCCCGACAGGGCACGACAGGGCCCGACAGAGCCCGACAGAGCCCGACAGGGCCCGACAGGGCCCGACAGAGCCCGACAGGGCCCGACAGGGCCCGACAGTGCCCAGTAGAGCCCGAAAGAGCCCGACAGAGCCCAGTAGAGCCCAGTAGAGCCCGACAGGGCCCGACAGGGCCCGACAGGGCCCATTAGAGCCCGACAGAGCCCGACAGAGCCTGACAGAGCCCGACAGGGCCCGACAGGGCCCGACAGAACCCGACAGGGCCCAGTAGAGCCCGACAGAGCCCGAC